>NW_007726382.1:751510-764999 GCF_000696425.1 Galeopterus variegatus | reverse complement strand
TGCTCACTGGCTGAGCGAGGTGTGGGAGCAACACCGAGGGTTGCGATCCCGTTGCCGGTCCCGGTCCGGTACGGGCGCGACACTGAGGGTTGCGATCCGTTGCCGGTCACGAAAAAAGACAAAAAGGAAAAAAAAATGGTGGTCAAGGGCATGGCTCTGAGGGATTTAAAAGGAGCGGGCTTGAGGAACTGTCTCTACTCTTTGCTCCACCATTTTCTGCCATGTGAGACCCCTGGGTCACTGTTGCCACCACCAAGACCCTCACCAGATGTGTTCCTTGGACTCTGGACTTCCCAGCCTGTGACACTGTAAGCAGTAAATTTCATTTTCTTACAAAGAACCCAGTTACAGATATTTAGTTATAAGCAACAGAAACAGACTAATAGAAATATGAAATTTTCTTTGGGATGCCCTGGAGGAAATGGGAGATATTGGGTTGTCATCTTCAGAGCAAGGAAGGGCTTTGAATCAATAAAGGGATTAAGAGGTATAAACAGAGAAAACAATGTTTTAAAATGTGAGTCCCCAAATAAAAGTCACAGCACATATGCTGATTTACCCATTATAGCAAATTCTCACAGCCCTGGTAGGCGTACGTGTGTGTGTGTGTGTGTGTGTGTGTGTGTGTGTGTGTAACATTTATTGTGCACCATGTGCTAGGCACTATATAAAGCATGTTATATAAGTTATATAAACAAATATCTATGATAACTATCTTGTTATCAGTCCTATTTTACAGATGGGGAAAAAAGGTTCAGAGAAGGTGAGAGTTGTGTGACCTTGGAGCAAGTTACTTAAATGGAAAGCTAAAATTTTAAAGGTAGGCAGTCTGACTACTTTAGAGTCACTTTTTGAAGTTTATATTCAAAAAATTACCGAGATTGCTCCATTTTGCAGCTCTTCCACACAGGATTAATGTGTTCTTTGTCCTTGAGAAGCTCACAGCCTGATGGGATGGGTTCTAGTCCCAGCTGCAATCTGAATAGCTGCATGCTCCATACAAATGACTTTAAAAGGCTTGATGTCTTTCTGCTTCTGACTCCTAACATAATACATGAGGAGATTAGACTAAGACCCCTTTCTAGGGATGAGCATCAGTTTACACTGCTGTATACTATCAATGTCACCAGATACTGCACTTTGCAGAGATAACGAAAGTCACCATCCCTTCCTTAATGAAGCTTGTAGTCCTGTGGGAGAGAAGAATATCAAGGCTGGAGAGTGAAATACCGTGAGACTGAATGCTGCATCACAGGGTAAACAGGAGGCGCTCAGAGAGGCTCCTTGGAAGAAAGTTAGGTTGGGTCCCAAGATTAGAAGGAGCTAACCAGCAGACTGAGGAAATGGAGGAAGGAATTCCAGGCCAAGGGAAGATCATGAGCAGAGATCGGGAGGTAAGAGGGAGGAGGTTTTAGAATTATAAGCAGCTGATATGACAGGTGGGGGCAGGAGAAAAGGAGGGGAAGGAGGGAAGGACGGGAAGGTGAACAGACAGTGGAGGGAAAGAAAGAAAGGAGAGGAGGGGAGGCGAGGGGAGGCATGAGAGGAGAAGAGATGGTGGGAATAAGAAGAGGGTCGGGAGGCAAAACATAAAGATAAACGAGGGACCCGATTATGAAGAACTTTCTCCCTTATCCTTAGGTGCTGGGCTTGAACTTGGAGCAATTGTAGGATGCAGAGGGTCTTAAGCAGCAGAAAGATGAGGTTGGAAGTGAGCTTTAGGGTAGAATATGTGGAACACCTCGAAAGGGACTCAGCAGTCCAGACGGTGGCTGACTGGAGACTTAATAAAAAGAACTTTCCTCCCTCCCTCCCTCCTTCCCTCCCTCCCTTCCTTCCTTCTTTCCTCCCTCCCTCCCTTCCTTCCTTCCTACCCAACAGAGGTAGCTTTGTGCCTGTACAAGGATCTGGTGACAACCATTCCTGCTGAAATGCCACATGATTAAAACCAAGCTCCAGCCCACAAAAAGGCAGGGACTGCCTGGAAGTGACTCATGAAGGGTGGCACAGATGATACCAGATTCCAAGAATCTGAACTATGTGGCTTGACTGAGCACCCTCGACTACTGAGCTGTTCTCTTCTTTTCTTGTGGGGCTCTGGCCCAGAGCAGAGTGCCAGCCTTGGTCAGATCCATCCTCAAACTCCATAAAACAGGTGTGCAGGGCCCTGGGAGCCCCTGCAAGCCCGTGACTCTAAGCATAAAGACTGAGCTAACTGCACCATCGAGGTATTTTCTCAACACAAGCCAAATTGAATCAAGCTAAACACCAGAGGCTTTACTTGAATAAATGAGAGGATCCCATTATATAATCCCCCCATATGAGTAAGCAAATTTAGCACCTGAATAATTAAAGAACAAGACCAGGAGGTAAATATCACCAAGACTGGGCTTCAGCACAAAGTTATGGTTAAGAGTGAAGGACTCCGCAGCCAGATTGGCTGGGTTGCAATCCCGACTCCACCACTGATGAGCTGTGCAAGCAGCTCCTCAGTGCAATACCACCTCTCCATGCCTCAGTCTCCTCATCTGTAAAATGGCGATAATACTAGTAACTACCTCACTGGACTGCTGAGAGAATTAAATGAGTTAATCCTTGTGAAGTACTTCAAAACTGCTCCTGGCACATAACAAATGCCATAGGATTGTTTGCTACATAAACGTGAAGAAAATCACCTTTCTCTTTCCAAAGAAGTTGTGTGGGAATACCTGGAGGTGAGGCTGAGGGGTTCAATGTCAATGACATCTTTTCAGTTCTGGGTGAAGAAGGCTTGAAAATAAAGAGCTGCTTGTGCCCAGGGGTAAATACTAATGGTGATCCAGCAGCAGCATTTGGTGGTGTCTCTCTATTATGTCTTCATAGTAAAGAATCTGAACAAAGAATCTAAAAGCAAAGGAAAGAGATTTTTCTTTTAAATTCTTAGATCTCAGGCTGAAATGAATCTTTCTAGATTAGCTGATAGGAAATGAAATTTCTACAAGGAAACTTGAGGGGAAGAAAAGTCAGAGACCAGCACTGGGTAGTTAAGAAAAAGTAATCAAAATAACCGCACACAGCATGCTGCCCCACATAGGCACATGACTTTATCCAGAAGGAAGATAAGGCTGTCCCTGCGTTGACCCTTTAGAAGTTAAGGCTCTCTCTTAAGCTTGACCCGACTCAGCACAGTATTTCTCTGGCTTAGACGTCCAGGCTGGCTGCAGGGAGAGGGGCCATCCCCGCTCCTCATGACCCACCTGTTGTTCTTCCTACGCAAGACTGAGTGCCCGAGCAGTGCTGCAGGGCAGAGGATGGCAAGAAGATATCTTGGTTTCACAAGTTTCATTTAGGAACACACTGGACCTGAGTGACCCTGCCCTGGAGGGCTGCCACTGTTACCTTCCAAGGGACAAAGACCAGCCCTGCTTAGCTTTGTTTCCACGGCTCAGGAACCTGCCTCAGAGCTGCTCCTCAGTGCCAGCTGCCAGATTGGGCAAGATTTCAGGCAAGGCACGGCCACCCACACAGGTAGATGAAAACCCACTGCAGTGAACCACTGCCAGGGACCGTCTATGCCAATGAGCCTCTGTCTGAGCAGTGGCTGATCTCGTCTCCAAGGCACTTTCCATCGTGGCAGCAGAATGGGGCCGTGCCACACAGAGGAATCGTGCAGGCAGCGAGGAAGACCCAGCTTGTGCTCACACACATGGCATCCCAGGGAAAAAATATCAGGTGGCCCACTGACTCACCAGGTATTTTTGGCATCACATGCGTGAACCCCAGAAAGAACCACAGAGCAGGAGGAAAATCAGTTTGCAAAAGCAAAAAGTAGCCACTCAAGAGGATTGTTTAAATTTAAAAATTTTTTTTACTGAATTGGTCCAAATTGGATGAGCATCAGTATCTCTCCCTAAGGTTCCCACCTGCCCCAGGCAGTAACTTGGGCAGAACAGAGCTTGGACCAGTTACTGGGCAGTTACAGAGCCAGACGCCGCTCACCAGGCAACATTACAGCAGTTTTCCTCAAGCCCACCATACAAGGAGACTCTTGGAGGCATGGAGCACAGATAACAGGAAAGACTGGGATCCCAGTTCAGATATGGGTGATGCCAAGGTCTCGGGTCTTATCTAAAACTCTGCATGGAGTAGAGTTGGATGAACCTAAAACAACATGATCAAGGTTCAGCATGACCAGGCAGTGGACAGCACGTGGTAAAGCCCAATGTGACCTCCAGGAAAGGAGGACATCCTTGTAACTACACTGCAGTCTCTCTCTTACCCCAGACCGCACTGTCAGGGCAGAAAGCCCCCATTCCAGGCTGCCTTGGCACACAGAGCTCTCATCTACTCGGGCACACAGGAGGGTCACCTACTGGTGCTGGAGCCCCAGCTGCGGTGGCAGAGCCCATGGGCTCCCCGAAGAGGGCGCCCTGTCCCCCTTGAATGGCTTTCCAGAACGTGAAAGTCTCAGCAGTCCAGACCAGTCACTTCTGCTTTGCACACCCGCTGGCAGCATTTGCACAGATGCTGCAGCAGCCGGTGAGAGACATGATTTTCCCTCGCTTTCTCCCGTCATTTGAGATTTAAGGTTATCCAGCTGTTATCCATATGTCCTTTGAGTCACAAGTTGTGATGACATGCCTTTAGTGATATTCGAGACAGTATGTGAGATTGAAGATGGATTTCACACCTTTTCATCCATATCAGGACCCAGATTTATTCGGCACTTTCAAGTGCTGCTATTTGCTAGCTGGTCTGATTGTGAGACCAGACCTTAAATTTTCTATGAGCTTGACCCAATCAAATAGAATCTAAACATCTCCTGAAGGGAGGGGCAATATGTTCATCTTCTTTGAAGCTCCCCCCTACCCATGGGAGGCAGGACAGTGCTTTGTACATTGCAAGTGCTTAATAACTAACTGAATTTTGCTGTCATTTGTTATGGGGACCACACCATCCAAATGTCAGTAATAATGTTCAATGACATCTAAAGAGCCTGTGCAAATCAGACTAAACACATCTTTAAATCTTGACCCAATTTAGGTGAGATTTCACTTCACAACTGCTCTTAATAGTCTGGCTTCCAGACTGTCAATTGAACAAAGATCTGCTGGACACCTTCTGTGTACCTGGCACAGAGAAAGATGCTGGGGATGTTAAAAGGAACACAACAAAGGCCCTACTCAAGAGGTGTTCCCAGTGTAGTGACAGGTGAGCAAGTCACCCTAGGACGACGAGACAGGTACTGGGGACAAGTGCTGGACAAGCCTGGAGGAGGGTGCCCAGGTACACCCAGGGGAGTCTAAGGCATTTGAGTGGGGTCTGATAGACACATGGGAGTCCACTGTGTGGGGTGAGGGCCACTCCAGGTGGAGAGCAGCAGCCACCGGAATGCCATGGCATGTTGAATGGCAGCAGGAGTTGCCATTTGATCTTCTGCACCTGCCTTGACAGCAAACCTGGGGTAATACAGGACACCCCACTTTGAATGTAGTATGTTAATCGTATATTCATGAAATTCCTATAAAATGGTGAATCTTGAATATTTGGGGAGACCTGGAGCACTTTGAGAATCTGGTTTTTTAGAAAAACAACTCTGCCCCTCCCCCACCCAGAAGCCCTCCTTGGACTCCCATGTAAGAAATGCTCACATAGAATCTAAAGCACTGTCGCCACACAGATGCCTGAGCTGTACTGCCCTGACTCTGCTCCTCCCCTGCCTGGCTTCTCTTCAGGACCCCCTAAGTCCTTCTGGACCAGAAATGTGTGGGGAGGGTGAAATGTCACAGGCTGAGCTCACCACCACCCTGAGAGTGTTCCGGCCAAGAGTGATGCTCGCTCAGTGGCCACCCACGAGCCCGCTGCAGGAGCTGTTGTGCAGGCGACAGCCCTGCTTCCTGCCAGCTCACGCACACGGGCAGGGCCAGGCTGCTCTCCAGCACCAGCGATGTTTCCTCTGAGCCCCGAGTCAACCTGAGCTAGCAGCGTCCACAAATAGAATGTTCCACTGTGGCCCTGGCGCAGGCGGGAAGCTCTCCAGATGATGGTCTATGAAGAGACCCACGAAATCAACAAATATAACTGCGAAGGCCAAAGTACCCACGTGACATTCAGAGTCTGGGGACCTGGTTTACATCCCCTGCCACCATTCATTCATTCGTCATTAGCACCTTCTTTCTCCAAGCTTCAGCTTCCCCACCTGTAAGTAGGGGCTGAAGATTCCTGCTCTGTCCACGAGGTAGGTAAGAATTAAAATCAAGTGATGGGCCGGCCCAGTGGTGCACTCGGTAGAGTGCGGCGCTTGGGAGCGTGGCGGCGCTCCCGCCGAGGGTTCGGATCCCATATAGAGTCTGGTCTGCTCACTGGCTGAGCGCGGTGCGGGCGCGACACCAAGGGTTGCGATCCCGTTGCTGGTCGCGGTACGGGCGCGACACTGAGGGTTACGATCCCGTTACCGGTCACGAAAAAAGACAAAAAGGAAAAAAAACAAAAAACAAAAAAAAATCAAGTGAGATAATGAGAGTGAAAGTGCTTTGAATTCTAAACCTTCTGAAAAACCGTGTATTCTTATTGCTATTCACTATTATCATTGAGAAAACATTGGAGAACTACTGATAGTATCATGGGGGAGGGGAGAGGATGGCATTTTATTACATTTCAAGAATAAAGTCTCAACAGAAAAAAAAAAAAAGGTCAGACACCCAATAGAGAAAGAATAGTGTCTGTCATTTGTTATAAGGTGTCATAAATATTTTTTGCTTTTATTTGTTCATTGTACAATTTTAGAAAGGAAAAGGAATAAAAGGGACCATCAATGTAATCCCAGGTGACACTTAAGATCTTTCTCCTGTGTTGGGTCAGGTTCTCCTACAACACTGGCTGACACATAGCAGCTGCTCAGCAAATGTTGGTTTTGATGACTACAGAGCGTGCTGACCTTGGAAAGACTCTGCTGTGACAGAGCGGCCATCCGGGAGTGAGCCCGGCTGGGCAGCGTCTGCTCAGGGCAGGGGCTTCCAGGGGATTCCTGCTCCCCCTCTCCTTCCACCAGCTGCTGCTTTTTCTCAGCACACCACAGCTTTGTCACTGACTTCAAACTGGCTGTAGTGAAGAGCCCGGTGCAGGACAAGATAAATCCAGGTGACCTCAGTGGAGAGCAAGTCAAGCAAGGCACATAAGAGGTCCAGTGTAGGTCCTCACACCTCTGAACTCTTCATTTACTCATGTGCGTGTTCCACATCCAGGCACATGCTGGGAATGCAGAAATAAAGGAGACTCCATGTGATTACAGTGGAGATGATGGACAGACAAGCAGGGCAATCAGGTGACAGGTTTGCAGAGCGACACTCCAGACTACACGTGGTCCCTGGGTTGATGTGTGGAGGGGTCCCCTCAGCAAGAAGCAGAGAGGGTCCAGGAGCTGATCACACAGAGACCTGCGAATCCCAAAGGTGGTGGGAGCACTGCAGCTTTGAAGGCTGGGAGTGGTTTAAGTGTATGCATCATGGAAAATTCCTCAGGCAGCTATGCAGAGGATGGAGGGGGACAGAGAGTTGAGGGAGTTCAGATCTGAGGCAAGGAAAACATCAGGAACTACTGAAGTAATGCAGGCCACGTGCCACAAGATCATGGAACTTCAGTGGATAAGGAAGGAGTAAATGAGAAATATTTAGGAGGTGGAATATGGACATGCGGAGAAGGAAAAGTCCCTCCTGTTAGACAGACCTGACTCCAACTCACAGCCTTGCTGCTTGGTAGCTATGAGATCTGCAGACTTCACACCACCAAGCCTCAGTCTCTTCATCTATAAAATGGGCCTATTGTTCAGGAGTGTTGTGAGGACTGAAAAAAGAATGAGGGTAATGAGATTACCCTGGCACATAGCAGTCATTCAATAATGACTAAACTGTTAGCCCCAGTGAAGGAAGTGGTAACTCGTGTCACTAGTTGGGGTTTAGTTGGAAAATAAATATTAAGGAAAAGGAAAGAGCAGAGCAGATGCTGTGGAAGCCTAGTGTCAGATGAGAGGCCTGCACAGAGACTTCAGAGAAACCACATTGAAACAGTGCGACAGCCATGTGCACCACGACTTCATGCAGAGGGTCTCCACACATAGGTGAACCCAGGCCATGTAGAACAGAGGACCCACATCTGTGCTGTCTCCAAACCCCAGCACCCCAGGAACAGGTGGTTTCCAGCTCAGGCAGGCTTCCTACTGCTGAAATCAATTTAACAGCACATGTTTCTTTTTGCAAAGTTCCCAGTAGCTCAGAAGCTCTCCATTCCTTTATGCCAACCCCGCAGTCAGATGAGGGAGTTCAGATCGGAGGCCTTGGCTACCCGCTTCCGTGACACGCCTCCTAGCACCTTCCCTCGTCCCCTCCGCAGCCTGCGCCCAAGGCTCATTCAGGCCAGGAGTTGACGCTGAACTCAGCGGAGCTGCAATACACCAGCTCGTTTCCCACACGAAGTTCTGGGAGAAAGATCGGGTCTCACTAGAGTGTGGCCAGTAGGGGAGGTGGCACTTTCACTGTGAGGAGCCACCAGCAGGCCCCACTTGGAGCTGGAAATTCATCACCGCATGGAAGGCAAAGGGCAGGGTTGTTTCCGTTCACCAGGTATTTGCTACGTCACTTGTTTCCTATTTCAGTTCACTTTAAAAATTTCCCCTCGGGTGAGAGCGCTGAGGCACCTTTGTTGTGAAATATGGTTAACAGGAGGCGCTTTTTTTTTTCGTGACATCATCACTTAGATTAGGTCTCTGTGTGTGTAAGAAAAATAAAGCCCCAGTACGTGTACAGTTCTCCTGAGATCTCAAAGAAATGCAGGAAAAGTGGGGGTGGGGGAGGGTTAGGGGGAATAGCAATAAAAGGAGAAGAGAAAGGAAAGAAAATAGTGTCTGGATCAAGACTGACATGTGGACAAGCACTTGGCAGAGCAGAATACTCAAGAAAGAAACGACCCTCTTCATTTTTGTGAGTGTGGATTATCTACATGTGCCTATTTTTTAAAACTCAAATGAATCATTATCTGACAGATGTAAATCTGTTACTCTCAATTGGTTTATAACATCATATTTTTAAATATTCAAATATTTTGCCCACATGGCCAGAGATTCTATATCAGCTGAATATGCTTTAAATCTGCAGGTGGCAACGATGAATTGGGCCAGAGTTCAGAGTGTTGCCCCCTCCCCACTGTGTTTAAATAAATGTTTAGAATGATTTAACATCTAACAGAACTTTGGCTTACTGGCTTTTTAAATAATTGGCAATGACACCGTGTTCCTATGTGACACTAATGGGCTTTGGACACAGCATGACTTCCACCATTTTCCACAGTCCTCACCGCTGCCCGTGGCTCACTTCACCCACTCACGTTACCCTCCCGGCCCCTCAGGCATTTGAGGGCACCGCCTCTGGCTTAGGCAGTGAGGCAGGCTCTGATGGATGGAACCAGACAGAAAAAGTCTTGCTCCATACCAGTGAGTTATTTGTCCCTCAAACGTATGAAAATAACCAGACATTTTTCCAAATAAATTCAGAGAAAAGCAGAAGACATTTGAAAACAGAGCAGGAAGTTCAGGGTCTCATATCCTGTGGTGTGAGTCCCAATTTCTCTGTCCTGTTCCCTCCCTAAACAGTTAATCAGCCATTTGCAAGAGCCGAAACCTCCCCAATTCATAGCCACCCAGGCTTTACTTTTGGGCTGCCTCACTTATGGACGCCACTGGTGGGTGGAAAGGTCAGAGAGCAGAGTCTGCTCAGAGTGGGAGCTTGTCGTCAAGGTGCACATTCGAAGATGCATGCCACATCATTGATTTTTGGAAAATACTGGGTATTGGTTTTTCATGTTTGCTTTTTAAATAACAGAAATGTATCCTCAAGCCCCAATACAGTTTTGTGCAAATATCACATTTGAAGGAAGCAGAACTTTCCCTGTATGAAAGATGTGCCTCAAAGAGTTAGTATTGCTGTCTCTAGAATGGAAAGAGGTGGGCGTGAGCCAGAGTTCAAGGAGCTGGAAAGCAGGCCACGTGGGTGGCTGTCCTCACAGCATCAGTCACACATACTCACGCACACGCACACACACGTGGCCTTCTGACGTGACCCATCACTGCCAGAGACAGGTAAATGAACAAGTTATGAGGGCGACAGGACTTGAGTGACTCTAGCGCTGTAAGAATCACAAGAAGATATTGGAGTCAAGTTAAAAATTATGACTTCTTGTGTCTCACAGATCATGTTTAATCTGCACTGCTGCCAAGTCACTATCTGGAAGAAAACCGCTAATGTCATTTGTTTAGACTTTGCAACAGGCCAAATGTGACCTTTTCAACCTTTAGGGAACACTGTCGCTAATTAAATTAGTCGGAGCTTCCCAACCCGCATGCTACAAATGAGGAACAGTGAAGCCACGATACTGATCCTCCCGGCTCTGAGCGTGGCTTGACAAGGCCTGGTGGGCTGGTCAGCCTTCACCTGCCTCTGTTTACCTTACAGGATGGTATAAATATTATCATTTGCTGTGTGTGCTATGGTGTGGAAAAGTTTGGAAAGTATTGCCTTCAGTTGAAATTTTCATGGAAATCCTTCGCACTGACATTGCAAGAGGTTATAAGCAATTCCCTGAAGCAGGTCTAACAATACTCAATTTCCTTTACTGTAAATCCATTTTTTTTTAAGTTCAGATTTTAAGAAAACAATCTGTAGTCCAGCCTCCAGACTGTTTTCCCTGCTAACATCCACCCCAGTTAAGCCAGACTAGCGCTGATCTGATGTTTGGAGACCTCATCCTGGATCACTGCATTCTGGCTCCCCACAGATGGCTCCCCAATCAGGCACTGCTCCTCCTCTTCCCCCAGGAAAAGCCTGCTGTCTGCAGTGTCCCTGGAGCAGCTGTCCCTGCAGCTGGACTTNAGTCATAGACAGCCACTGCCTTCCTCTCTGCTGACACTTATTCCAAGACCCTGACAACTGGCTGACATCATTGTAAGTCCCCCCAATGGGGTGCCAGACCATCCACACCATATTCCCAGCACTTTCAGGACAGCAAGAGACAGATAGTGGGTAGAAAACTAGGACAAGAAAACTAAAAGAAATCCATCATTTAAAAATAGGGCCGGCCCGGTGGCGCACTGCTACAGTGCGCCTGAGAGCGCGGCGGCACTCCCGCCGAGGGTTCGGATCCCACATACAGACTGGCCGCTCACTGGCTGAGCGAGGTGCGGGAGCAACACCGAGGGTTGTGATCCATTGCCGGTCACGAAAAAAGACAAAAAGGAAAAAAAAAAAAAACCTCGGGCCAGCCCGGTGGCACACTGGAGAGTGCGCCACTTGGGAGCGCGGCGGCGCTCCTGCTGAGGGTTTGGATCCCATGTGGAGATTTTGGAGACCTCATCCTGGATCACTGCATTCTGGCTCCCCACAGATGGCTCCCCAATCAGGCACTGCTCCTCCTCTTCCCCCAGGAAAAGCCTGCTGTCTGCAGTGTCCCTGGAGCAGCTGTCCCTGCAGCTGGACTTGCCCCGCGAGCACTCCCAGCCTGTCCTGCACAGCCCTGTGGTGCTGCTGGCCCGGGGCCCCAAGACCACCGACAGGCACCTCTTCCTCTACAGGAACTGGCTGGTCATCACCAAGCAGAGGTAAGTCATAGACAGCCACTGCCTTCCTCTCTGCTGACACTTATTCCAAGACCCTGACAACTGGATGATAGCACTGTAAGTCCCCCCAACGGGGTGCCAGACCATCCACACCATATTCCCAGCACTTTCAGGACAGCAAGAGACAGATAGTGGGTAGAAAACTAGGACAAGAAAACTAAAAGAAATCCATCATTTAAAAAAAAAAAAAACCTATGTGAACTTGACCTCTTGGCTTGGTAAGAAATATATAATGTATTCACAGCAATAAATCTGAGGTCAGAAATTTAGAAACTCAGTAATTGAGCTAACGTTAGCTACCACGATAATCAGTTTCCTCTTTGGGAAGTTCTGCAATTACTTCTTCAATACTAGTAGCAGATTAGGGGACGGTAACTCAGTGGAGAGGAGATGTTGATTTTCTTGCCTGTAGAACAACTGTATACGTCAATGTCTCCTCTTGATTTCTCTCCCACACCCCAGAACATACATCTATGCATGTGTACATTGTGTACAACTTACATTGTGTGCTGGATACATGTCCAACCTAATTCATTGTGATTCTCTGAAACAGGAGTTGCTATCAGCAGGTCTTTAAAATGCCCAGGTAATTAATCGTTAAAGTCATTAATGGGATCCAAATCAGTTCATCTTTTGCAGGAGCTCAGGGTTCTTAACTTAACCAAGGGTAAGTTCGAGTCTGCACAGCAAACACTTCTCCAGATCTCTGGGCAGGGAAGGAGGAAACCAAGTGGCCTCTACCCCACCCCCACTTCTCGCCCTCTTCTCCCTCTCCTCCCCCTTTATGAGAAAGGTCACCTGCCAACTACTAAAGGTCACCTGCCACCTAGGGAACCCCCTTCACCTCCGCTGGTGGGGAAGGGGGCCAAAGAGGCTGGGAGTGTGTGAAGAACATCCCCCCTTATGGAAGAAGCGGGGTGGGAAAGATGTCCCAGGACCAATAACAGGGCAGCACCCACCCCTCGTCACCTCCCTGCCCACAGTCTCTCCCCTTTTTTCCTCCCTGAGGATCATGAAGCTTAAAGGAAATGAAGAGCAGCCCCTCTCAGGATGAGGGCCCCTGGCCTGCGGGGTTTCCAAGGTACCAGCTCAAACAAGGAGCGGTGGCAGGAGCCGCCTGCACAGGCTGTCACTGGCTTTAGGCACCAGAGGACATTCTGAGTGAAGGACACAGTGGCCCAAGGACAGGATACAGGGGGACCAGAGGGTGTGACCCCTCACCACAAACAAACCCAAGCTCCAGCTGGAAGCCCTGGGCAATGACCACATGGAAGCAGGTTACCTGGGATGCTGGTCAGGGTTCATCTGCCAGAAGTGAGTTGAGCTTGCCAGCTTTTAATGTCCTTTTATTTGCAAAATCCAGAGAAGAGCACTAGACCAGAGCCACACGGCCAAGCCCAGGTGCCTGGGGGACACCCTGCCCCACTCTGAACACTTTCCTATTTGAGCACCTTCCAGACACATCACACGTCACTCACTTAACCCTCACAGCCCATTTTACAGATGAGGAAGGTAAAGCCCAGAGAGGGGGAGTACTTGTCCCCAAGCCCGAAGGAAAGGAAGAGGCAGGAGCAGAACTGGAACTTATGTGTCTAAGTACAGCCCCCTTCACCGAGGCACGTGCCTCTGATCTTGGAGGGCAGCCTTATGACCGAGCCTCATCTCCCAGGAGGTCCTGTGTTTTTCAGAAAGAAACAGATGGGCCCGAGGAATGTGTGGCAACCTTTCAAAAATTCCTCACTAGTAAAGAAAAGCAGGGGGATAAATACAGAAATTAGGCTTGTGGAATTCATCAGGGAAACAGTGGGGTCCCCTGGGGAAAGTGCAGATGTCCGTGGTCAGCTGTGG
>NW_007726382.1:744002-751073 GCF_000696425.1 Galeopterus variegatus | reverse complement strand
CTCCCAGGAGGTCCTGTGTTTTTCAGAAAGAAACAGATGGGCCCGAGGAATGTGTGGCAACGTTTCAAAAATTCCTCACTAGTAAAGAAAAGCAGGGGGATAAATACAGAAATTAGGCTTGTGGGATTCATCAGGGAAACAGTGGGGTCCCCTGGGGAAAGTGCAGATGTCCGTGGTCAGCTGTGGGGTCACTGCAGAGTGAAACGCAGAGCCTGGAGGAAAAGACTATTTTGCATGGATGTTGCTGACTATAGTGATATATGGGGGGGCAGGGGGTGCCTGGAACATTATTTCTGTTTTGTAGGAAGAAGAATATTTACATATTTTTAATACTTTCATCTAATTTCCCTTGAAAAGTTCTATTTTAAGCTTTGGGGGGAAATGTGCCACATTTTAAAGAGCTTCTCACACCTACCCACCAGGATTATTTTTTTAGATGCTTAGAGATTTCAAAGAATTCAAAACCTATCTGGCGTCCTCCCCCCATATCCCAGCCAGGGATGTGTTGTTTTCAGAGACCTGAGAAAGCCCCGAGGAGACACAAACAGCCTCTGGGGAAATCCTGCCTGCTCGTCAGGAGGAGGACCTGTCACAGCCTCCACGGGAGCATATGTGAGCATGTCCCCATGAAAAGGAAGAGGCCCCCCTGCCGGTCACGGTCCAGGTGTGTGGACTGAGCCCCCCGCCTTGTCTTCACCAGGTCCCTGAGTCCCTCCTCAGAAAGGGCCCGTGCTCATGAAGTCAGGATGGAAGGGGAAGCTGGGGCGGGGGGTGCTAGGGAGGAAACGGCAGGGCTGAAACACATGGCCAGCTGCAAGCCCATGCCAAGCGCCGGGGTACAGGCACCTGGGCCGCCACAGCCGGACACCGCTCCGGAGCCAGCCTCGGGCTGCCTGCTAGGCGTGGTGCACTAGCAGTGACCTGCCACTGGACGTTCACGACGCTGCTTCAGAAGGAGAACGATCTCAGGCATGCTTCTCTCCCACTTCTCCAGGAGAGAGCTGGGGGCGGCACGTTCGAAGCAGGTGTGTTAGGTGTCCCCGCAGGCTCAGTGACTCGGCCCCAGGAGCCACCTCAGCCCTCAGACGGGCCTCACTCCTTCTTGCCCATCCTGCTCTGGCCATGGGAGGCCACACTCCGTCTTCCTGTGGCCAGCTCTGCCCATCAGTGGGGACATGGCCCCAGTGTCGTAGATCAAAGCCAAGCTCTGGAGCCACGGTGCTGGGGTTGAATCCCAGCTCTGCCATGGACTGTCACTGAAGCTCCAAGTGCCTCGATGTCCTCATCTGGTAAGACGGGGTTAAAAACAGTACCTTCTTCATAGGATTGGATGAAAAATTGATGGTGCAGAGCTTAGAACAGGGCTGGTGCGGTGTTCAATGTGTGCTGTGAGGTGCAGCCACCTTTTCTATATGCTTTCCAGGAAGGGTTCTGAGGCCCCAGCTGCATGGCAAAAAGAGAAAAGAGAAGAAATCTGTCTCCTCCACAGCCTGAAAGTTCATTGTCATCATTTGTGACCTAATCGCGACTGGCATGGGTCAACGGTCTCCCAGTAACCAAGACATTCTGCAGTATTCAGGAGGTGTGAATCAGAGTCCAAGCTCTGGAAGAGTTTATAATGTAGTCAGAAGGTTGAAAGTAATTGTCATCATTTGTGACCTAATCGCGACTGGCGTGGGTCAACGGTCTCCCAGTAACCAAGACATTCTGCAGTATTCGGGAGGTGTGAATCAGAGTCCAAGCTCTGGAAGAGTTTATAATGTAGTCAGAAGGTTGAAAGTCTGCCAGCCTTGATGGACAAAGGCAAAGAAGGAGGAGCAACTCTTTAGTTTCTAGTGTGCATGTGTTTAATTCAAAGTGTGATACTCATGTGTTTGGAAGATTTAACCAATTTATCTAACTTTAGAGTACAAACTTCTACTGTGTTTTCGAGATGTACTTGGTAACATATTCCAATATGTATAATGAGAAACTATTTTAAAGAAGCTTCACTGTATTTTTACAGGATTAAACATCTGACTTTTAAAGGCTTGTGGAATTATGAGCCACTTGGTTATTTTCAGATCTGTGTGATCAGCTTTAGTGAATGAAAATCTAGGATAGCCCCGCAATCCATTGACAAGAATAACACACCCTTTGCCTCCACAGCCAAAGGGAGATGTTCTCAGTTATGTTTTACTATAAATAGGATGAGCTAGAAAGAAGTATTTCATAACTTGCTCAAATGGTTTTGAAATGTCCTTTTACTCTTGAGGCAATAGACATTCACAACTGAGAATAACCACATCCAGGACTGGCTACATAATTTGCAGGACACAGGGCAAAATGAAAACATGGGGCCTTTTTTTCAAGAAGTAATAGAAATTTAAGACAGAAGAGCAGAACATTAAACCAAGCACAGGGGCCTCTACCATGGGGACCTGCGGCACTGCAGCAGGTCACACGGCCCTGGCTGCCTCTCTTTTGAACTTAACATTTTAAATCACCAAACATAGTTAAGGAACTTCCAAGCTTAAAGGCTTTACTTGACATATTTACCAATATTTAACAATGTTCACTTAGCTCTGCAAAAGGTCTTATTTCTTTATACCAAAAATCCTGTTGTACAATAAAATAGATACAACCTCAACAATATTTTTAAAAATAAAAGTTATGTAAGTGCCTTTCTCACATTTTCCATGAATTTCGATAAATGGCTTCATTTGTTTTAGGCAGGGAGTGTGTTTCACTAGGATGCTCTCACTCATATGGTGACATGCCTGCCTTTCTCACTTTACATAGGCTATACTATCAAACAACGAGATTTTGAAGAATTTAGATTGCCTGTTCCCACTGACTAAAGTTAACAGATACCTATTTATTTCCCACACTTTAGAAGCATCTCCTCATCAAGACTTATCCAACGCAGTCCATTTGGAAAGAGAAATTTCAGGGATCCCCGAGAGAGCAAGCCTGCTGAACGTTGCAGGCAGAACTACATGGCTACTTTGTGCCGGGCGCTGTCCTAAGCCCTCTACTCACAGTAATTCATTTAGTTCTCATGGAAGTTCAATTCGGGTAGGAAATGAGATTCTATCACTTCCTTCATAGTCTGTTCTTAGAAGCAAGTCCACAGGCTCGGCCCGCACTCAAAAGAAAAATTAAGCTTCACTCTTGAAGGAAGAAATACCAAAGATGGTCTTTTTAAACCATCACATTGACATATAGATTATGTTTAAAGCCACGAGACTTAGTAGGAAAAGGAGACCAAGGACTGAGTATGCTTCAACATTAAAGGGTTATTATTTCCGTGTTTCAGCTAGGCAACGGAGGCACAGAAGTTACACAACTTCCCTAGGTCACCAAGCTGGTGACCCAGGTTCAGCAAATGAACAGACCCATGGAGGTGCTTAAACTGATTGCACACACAGAAGTTTGAGTACAGTTGCGATCCAAACTCACTTTATGAATTAGCTACCTTGAAAAATTATGAGTATCGTAATGCCACAGAATTGATACGATTTCTTGTTGTTGAAACAAGATAATCTGACTAACTGGAAAAAAGAACCTCTTCAATGTTGACCCAAGTAGATAAAATGGAAACAGATGTCCCAGGATTCATATTTATTCCTAGTTATTCATGGAGTGCTTTGCACTTGATACGACGAGTAACAGCTCTGGTGATGGTCTGTTCCCTGGTATCTTGTCCACCCAACTTCCCGTGGAGGCGAAGATAATCTGACTAACTGGAAAAAAGAACATCTTCAATGTTGACCCAAGTAGATAAAATGGAAACAGATGTCCCAGGATTCATATTTATTCCTAGTTATTCATGGAGTGCTTTGCACTTGATACGACAAGTAACAGCTCTGGTGATGGTCTGTTCCCTGGTATCTTGTCCACCCAACTTCCCGTGGAGGCCCTGGCTCTTGCCTTCCCTTCTGGATACTTAGGAAGGGATGACGCCCCCTCGCCACCCATCTCCGCTCAGGCCAGACCACATTTTAGTAACAAAATCTGTCGTTTACTTGGCTCTGCCTACAGCCCAGGCACCAGGTCTATCATTTTACGCATCTTGATGTATCCAGCCACCAACAACAGTTCACTCAGGTTGGTATCATCCCTGCGTCATGCCTTGAGAACTTGTGCAAATCACAGAACGACAGTCCGTGTCAAGGTGTATTGCCATTTGCAGGTGAAAACCTACTTGGGTGAATGATTAGCTTTTGTTTAAAAATGAACTCCGGCTCATGTTTGGCACTCTTAGGAAATGAAAAGCTGATGTTAAGTTTCATTTTACTTATTCCTTAATAATTTTTTTCATGGGATTGTTGGCTTCATAGAAAAAGTAACCTCCATCCACAGGAATAAGAGATTATCTTGATTGTTCAGGTGACTACTGGTAGGGGAAAAAAATGGTAGAAATGAAAATTACTTATAAAATCTTTCTAAGTGTTTCTGATATGAGTAGTATTCTCATTTTAACTATCTGAAAGGATGAGATGACTGTATCCAGAGAGCATCCCATTTATAGGTATCTGCACTCTGACTCTGGGGTTCCCTGTGAGGAGGGGCTGGTCCCAAATCAGCCTGGAGCCATCACTGCCATAGCTGTGTCTTGTGCCTTTCACAAGAGAATCCCAAGCTGGAGCAATTAGCCCACTGGGAGGAGGCAGGGCATGACACAGAGGGTTAAAACTGAGACCAAAAACCCAATACTCGCTGAGCAGTTCCTGTGTGATAAACTCTGAAGTCCTTTACGTACAGTACCTAATTTAATCTTCAACAATAGCCCTGTGCATCAGGTACAGTATTAGTGAGCTAGTGTCACAAAAATGATACAGAACAAACCATTTCAAAACACAGAAGCTTACAAAAACAAGCATTTACTTCTTGCTCAGACACCTTGAGGTTGTCTAGCACTCAGCTAATCTAAGCGGAGCTCAGCTGGGATAGGGTGCTACAGGTAAGGTCACTGCTCCCCAGTGTCTCTTATTCTTCTGAAACCGGTGGGACACCCATCGCGTGTGTTTCTAATGGCATGAGAAATACATGAGCGCAAACCCAACCTCACAAGAATGCTTCAGGCCTTTGCTTGCCTCACGTGCTCTAATATCCTGTTGTCCAAGCAAGAAAGATGGCCAAGCCCAAAGTCAAGAATCAGGAAAGTACGCTCTTCCCACCTATGAGGCCATGTCAGGGGTATGGATGTGTGATGCTACTACTAATTGAGACCAGTGATTAAATCTAGCACAGGTGCTGTTGTTATACTCATCTTAAAGATGAGGACACCAGAAGAGGTTGGAAGACTTGCCCAATGTTCCACTAATATCAAGTGGAGAAGCTGACATTTAAACCCAAACAGACTGGCCCCAGAGCCAAGGCTCTTCTGCAGGGACCAGGCAAACGCTCGTGTGGGCCAGTAAAGGCACATTAAGGGTCAGACGTGGCTTGGAAGAAGAACAGGGGAAGGAGCAGGCTAGGATCAGTCTAAGAGGGATCCTGCCCACACTGGGTCTCGACTCCGTGCAGATTGGTTTACCTGCAAGCTCACAGAGGGAGCCCACTCCAGGCCAAGGGTGGAATCAAATTGTGAAGTCTATAGCTCCAAATAGAGGAGTTACTCCCAAAATCTTTTCAAAATTCTCCTTAGTCATCCAAAATGTGATGTTTTTCTTTATATCTTTCTGTCCTTTCAAATTGTCTGCACTGAGAAAAATAAAAGTATAACTTTTATAAATAAAAAAACAGTTATTGAATATACTATAGTCTTTTCCCACTATTTGAGAATTGGCTCATGGGAAGTTTTTCCGTCATATGTTGAACATGTGTAAATATATTTTGAAGTAGATTTTTTTTAATTTATGGAATTCTAAAGATTTTTCCCTTTACAGATACTAAGTTTGAGAACTTTTATCAGAACCTAAAAATCTATTTCATTAACTTGTCTCAGATAGGAATAAATTTCAATTACTTCAAAGACTGTTTTCTAAGTATTATAACCAACGCAATGAATAAAAAGTAATAAAATCAATATAACTTATTTTTTAATTTTTAACAACTGTACATTAAGTAATTGCTTATAACAAAGATAAGATCATGCGAATAATTAAGATTAATGAGAAGAGTTTTAACATTTCAAATATTTAACATTTTAAATTTCTATAATAGCAAAATGGTGCCAATTTGAGCAATATTTCTTAAAATTTCATTGAAATAGAAGCAATTATCATCTTCTATCGATCAGTTTCTTATTCCTGAGCAAATCAAATCCATAATAAGCTAAATGATTGTGAAACAATAACTTAAAGAAAAAAGCCATCAAAGGAGACATGACAGTCTCATTTTAACCCCAAAATGGATCAAGTTGTAATTACTTAATATGAAGATGATGCAGCACCAGTGCTTTCATAGAACCAAAAAGCATGCTCGAGTACTGATGTCATCACACAATTAATATGAGTATATACCATCCTGGTTTATTGCAAAACTTCTACCTTAACTTCTATTCAGCTACAGATAATTGCGTGTACAATTTTATCTTGGTTTTCAAAACCTTTAAGTATAACTCTGGTAAAATTTCCAACCATATTATTAAAATAAATTTACCATTCAAAAATAGAATCTTTTCTTTTGCTTTTAAATATAAAACATCAAAAATAGTCCATGTATAATATTATATAATATTATATTATGTAATATAATATATTATATATTATATATTATATATTATATTATAGCCTGTGTATATTTATTATATAAATGCTATATATATAAATTTATATTTATAACTAGCCCATGTATTGAATAGTATATACTTTAAATGCACATATTTTTAATATATACTTGTAATATATATTTAAATTTAAATATTTAAATAATATATACTTTAAATCCTTGTAAAATGAGAGATTAACAATACATGAACCAATCATTTAACTCAAAAATAAAATAAAAGCAAAATTAAGATACATCAAACAAGTAGAAAAAAGTAAAAAGAAATTTAAAAATTAGAAATAACGAAAGTTTATGGGCCGGCCCGGTGGCGCACTGGAGAGTGCGCCGCTTGGGAGCGTGGCCGCGCTCCCGCCG
>NW_007726382.1:740642-743091 GCF_000696425.1 Galeopterus variegatus | reverse complement strand
AAAAAAAAAAAAAGAAATAATGAAAGTTTAAAAATGTAAAAACAAAAATAAGAAAAAGTCTAGTTTGCAATCTCAAAAAAATTAAAAAGAGGAATAAATCAAAGAAAATATTCACAAACTTTGTAGAGAAAGTTTTAATTAAATATGAAATAAAAGAAGGCTTGAATTGTGGACAGCTATGCCGTACTCATGGATGGGAAGACTCAACTGTGCAGCTATCATTTCTTCCCAAATTACTGTACAATTGCTGCGCCAATCAAAATCCTAGGGAATTTTTTAGCAGAACTGATTACTAAGTTCTTAAACGTGTCAGAACAGCCAAGTTAGGTCTGTGAAGATAAGCAAAGAAGGAAGACAGGCCCTATGATCTACTAAACCATAAATATATAAAGCCACATAAATTAAAGCAAGTGTCTTTAGGTAGTGGCATTACGGATGATTGCTTTTTTTTAATTTGCATTTTTTGCTATATTTTTAAAAATCATCATTCCCCGAAAATAAAACATATAAAATAAATATATCCATTTACTGCAGGAACAAGAAGGAGAAAGAGGAAATTTCAGGTGTCTTTTAATCAGCATGTTGACAGAGCTAACAGTTGGCCCACGTTATATGATTCAGCAAGCTGAATATGCAATTCTCTATCTAGTCACTAAAGTTACATTTCTGCAAGTTACCTAGCAATGTTCTGCATCACCACTGAGTATATTTCCAGATGTGGATATAAGTGCATAAATTTGCTATCAGTAGATTCCAATGTTATCATTTTCATGGAAATAAAATTTTGCTATATCCATGTTATTTACAATAAATCAAAATGAAATTCACCTTACTAAAAATTCTATCCTTTTTCAATATTATTTTTTAATGTTAATTGGAATGCCAAAATCCTTTTTATTTATTTATTCTTTAAGCATACAAATTAGTCCAGTAAAAGTAGGATATGTGGTTTTCTACCACTTTCCAGTGCGATTCCGGGCTGCACCAGTCCCTGCAGAAATACTGCGTGTTTTCCAGCTCTGCACTCAGAGATAAAGGATTTATATTAAAATCAATTTGCTTTGACTTCTTTTCCTTGGGAGATGAGACTTCTGACCAAGGGGTGCTGGGTTATCTCGCTTAGTTGAGGCTGTTAGGTTTAATGACGGACAGGCAGAGTCTTGGAGTGAGTTTGAGCTTCGGAGACAAGACAGTTTCAAATCCCTGTCTTCTTATTTCAGAGCTCTGAAAGCTTGGGCACATGTTCCCTCCTCTGTGAGATGAGGATAATAGAGCTCCCTTGTGGGTCGTCAGTAGGTTTAAGGTCAATGCATCCAGGCCTTGATGCTCAAGAGATATTAGTTATTTTCCTTAAATACTGATTTAAGAACTGAAATGAAGTGAATTTTTAGGATAGCTTGATGCTGTTAAGTACTCCTAAATTCCTGTAAGTTCTGTTTTTTTTTTTTTTAAGTCATACATTCCCTTGTTCCAGGTCTGTTTTTTACAGTAACTCCTAAACTCCTAAATGTCAGGATGACAGAAAGTTGATCGTAAGGCAGAATGGCAGGACACCCAACCACAGAGCATGGGACCGGGGGGAGGGGCCAGGAGCTGCGTCAGTGCTGGAGGTTTCCCCCTTTCCTCTCTCTGGTATGTCTATGTCACACTTAGGAAGGATTGACAAGAATGAAGGTTATGTTAAAAACAAAAACAAAAAGCAGGACCCTTGAGACTCTTTGTTCCCTTCAATGGACATTATTAGATCAACTCATAGAGCAAGCAGAGAGGTAAACAAAGGGACTTCTCATTTCTCTGAACTCAGCATGTGAGCCCCACAGACCTTCCTGCAGAGGGGAAGCCCCAGAGACCAGCCCCCTGCCAGGCCACTTTCCCCAGGAGCGGATGTGGGCAGTTATGTTAGCCCAGCGCCAACGAAGTGCACAGAGGTGGGACAGGCGCAGAGTTTAGTGGGCACTGGCGGATGTGGGGAGGGTTACGGGCTATTTTAATTTCTCAAAAGCCCAGAGTCTCCTGTAATGCATTATTAAAGCATAACTCAGAATGGACCCCTGCCGGGCGTTCAGTTCAGATTGGAAGAGCCGTGCTGCAGTACACCTGGGTCCAGTGTCTGATTCATTCACACAGTGAACAGGAGCTGCACACTTCTGTCTCTAGAGAGAAACTAAGTCGGCAACTCTGCTGGGTCACACGGCCTTTCGTGTGCCTGCCAGTGTGCCCAAGTGCTATGATACATGATATGGGACTTTGGTCTCCATGATCGAACGGGATGATGAAGAGCTAACGTTTTGTTTTGTGTTGACTGTGCACCATCACTGCACTACCATTTTTATATTATGCAATTGGGTCCCTATAGCAGCCTATCCTTGGCATTTTTATTCTCAGTTAGAGGATAAGAAAACCAATGTTTGAGCTACCTCCTTGCCTGGAATTACACACTAGTAAGCAG
>NW_007726382.1:738528-740433 GCF_000696425.1 Galeopterus variegatus | reverse complement strand
TAAGTCGGCAACTCTGCTGGGTCACACGGCCTTTCGTGTGCCTGCCAGTGTGCCCAAGTGCTATGATACGGGACTTTGGTCTCCATGATCGAACGGGACGATGAAGAGCTAACGTTTTGTTTTGTGTTGACTGTGCACCATCACTGCACTACCATTTTTATATCATGCAGTTGGGTCCTCATAGCAGCCTATCCTTGGCATTTTTATTCTCAGTTGGAGGATAAGAAAACCAATGTTTGAGCTACCTCCTTGCCTGGAATTACACACTAGTAAGCAGTGAAGTCAGGATTCTAACCCAGGTTTGCTTGTGCTTTGGACTTCTATGTGGGGGGCCTCATAGGTCTGGGCCCAGATGTGTCAGCAGTTTATTTGAATTAGGCTTTCTTGCTATAGCTAGTAAAGAAATTACAGAACAAAACGTAAGGAAAAAATAAAACAATTGGTCTTCGGAGCCTGAAATCCAATTTGACCAAGATACTCTAATGAAAGAAGTCATCTAAATTTGCCTTTATCCTCCACCTCATTTTGTAGCCCAAATGTTCTATAAAAGCATCATTGAACTCGTAGTGGTTCCAATGTCCTAGAAGAGATTTTTTTCATTGGGTTGTCCCAGGTTGTTTTCTCATTGCAGGTGTCTGTTTATTTTTATTAGATGCCAAATGTTTTTATTTACCACCAGACTATGAGCCACAGAAGGCTATACCCTGTAAACTAGGGGTAGCTGAGAGACAAGAAGAAAAAGGCAACGCCATCCTTGCCTGCTAATCACATCGTCTCCAGCGATTTCCATCCTCATCCACCGGTTTCCACTAGGGCTGGTACTTGCAGATTTATGCTAGACAGACAAATAATAGAAAAAAATAAATGAAATATAGCAACTTAAAAACCTATCGCCCTGCACCGAGATAATGGACACCCTGCAAACTCCCTTAAGGGGAGCACACACACTAAGACCAGACAGAGGGGCCTCTTTAGCAGGGACTGAGACAGGGACTGAGACAGAAGCCAAGATGCCCTCCTTCTCTCAGATCCATTCAGTGACTAAGTCTGTGTCATTTGGCCCACCTTCTTCCAGGCCGTCCTCATCTCTCATTGGGCCTATTGCACCTGTCACCCAGGCCCATTTCATCTTCCACGTCACCCTAAGACTGACACCATCAAGCCACCCACCTCACCTTACCCCCATCCCTTTGAATCCTCAGTGGCAAACATGAGCTCAATTAAACATCAGTAACATCTCATGCCTTCTCTATGAAGCCCAGCAACTGTGTCTGCATTAAGAACATTTCCTGCTGTGAACATGCAGCTCCTGCACAAGAAGACTTAGAGTTTCCAAAACTCTCTGTGCCTCCTGGACACTCACCTTGCTGATTCCTCTACCAGGAATCCCCTTACCCCTTTTATTCCTCTTTGTTGAGATTTAACTCAAATGTCAGCATTTCGTGAAAGCCTGCCCCAGCTGCTGCAGGGAGGCGGACCATCTCCATCTCCAGCTCTCACAGCAGGAGCTCAATGCCCTTCGCTGGATAAATGAAGACATGCTGATCCGATGGGCGTGGGTAGTTCCTATGAGATAGCCGTGTCAGCCAGAAATGTTCTCATGGCCATACAGGACAGCACCGTGATGAAGAACAGCCTGGTGAACACCTGCATCCAGTCCCAGCTTTGCCACAGGGGTCTTAAACCTCTAGACACCTGTTCCTTCCATATACAATGTGGAGGGTGATAGGGCCGCCACACAGTGGTGGTGGGAAGATTAGAAAAGACAATTACTGAAAAATGTTTATCACAGTACCAGGCACAACAGAAGTGCCCCCGAAATGCCAACTTTAGAGAAAAAAGTGCCTGGGGCCAGCCCGTGGCTCACTCGGGAGAGTGCGGTGCTGATAACACCAAGGCCACGGG
>NW_007726382.1:735527-737122 GCF_000696425.1 Galeopterus variegatus | reverse complement strand
AAAAGGAAAGGACCCTGAGGCAGCACCCATTTTCCCCTAACCACCACATCTTTTAAGAAGTTACTGTAGTTGTCCTGTTTTGAAGACGTTCAAAAGGTTTTCTAATAGCTGCAGACCTGCTTTCTTCCTAGCAAAACCTTCTTTTTAGCAAAGGCCTTAAAACTGTCTCTGCTGCCCAGTGACTCCTGTCCAGTTTATAGCCTTGGAATCTGATTCATTTCCTTCATCAGATCATCTGGAAATCAGCCATTCACACAGCTCTCTGCCTCCCAAGTGCTGCCCCAGACGGGAGCGCTTGTATAGGTCAGTGGTAGTTCCACGGGCCAGACAGAACCTCATTCAACATAAGCAGGAGGCAAAAATGACTTAACTCGATTCCCAAAGCAAGAAACTGGTACTGCAAACAAACAAACCATTCAGCACAGAGGGCAAGGAGGTGGCAGGAAAGGATCAAAGTTTATCAACAAGCTCTTGTTGAATTTAACCCTGTGGCAGCTGCCATGCTAGTCCCTGGGCACATACTGAGGGGCTTTCAATCCTGTTGGAAAAAGATGACACGTGCACAAAACATGAACAACTATTAATCCCACTGTCGTCCTTGGAGCAGCAGTCCAAGTCCCAACAGATGGTTCAGATGGGCACTAAGACTGGGAAAGTGTTGTGCCTCAAACCTGCCTTGGAGATTCACAAGCACAGCGACCTTTCTGCTCTCTCAGAAGTCCTGCAATAAAGAATTGATTTAGCTTTGTGTAGCAGTCAGGATAGGATCGATTACACCGTGGGCAACAAACAACTGAAAATTCTCAGTGGCTCAGGACCACCGAAGTTCATTCCTTGCTGATTCTACATGTCATGGGTCAGCTGTGATGCTGGTGCATGTTACCTTCATACCANAGATCCCCTTACCGGTCATCTTTTAAAAAGATAAAAAATAAATAAAAATAAATAAATAAATAAGTGCCTGGATCCACTGATCTCTAGTTTTATTATTCTTTTTTTCCTGAATCTCTCATAAATCGAAATCCAATTTTATGGGTGCTCTCTCTTTTCAGTGAAAATAAGTCAAATGTCCACTTCCTTGGTGAAATGGGGCACTGAGAGAGAGACCCTCATTTGGTCAGGAGGGGCGGAAGGGTGGGCGGCCACAGCACGGTGGGCCCTGGAATCTCAAGGCCTGGAAAACCCATGGTTTACCACGGAAACCGTGACAGGACCTTCGTTAACACCCAGCCTTGCCTCCCCTCCCCTGGGCCTCCCGAGCCCCCTCCGAGTGAAAGGCAGAGGCCACCGCACTGGCAGCTGGAAGCCCACTCTGCGGTTTGACTTTTCCTGTCCTCCCACCTGCTGCAGAGTGGGCCGCGCCGCTATTACTCATGGGCCATGTTGCTGGGAGGGCAGGGGAATCACAGGCTCGCTTCTGCTGAGTGGGCCCCTTGGGCACTTGGTCAGCTTTCACTAAACCTGACTCCTTTCCCATCAGCACTACTCACTTCTCTTCTGAGCACAGGGGTCTCTCCTGCACCTGCTTTTGAGAAAAAGGAAAGGACCCTGAGGCAGCACCCATTTTCCCCTAACCACCACATCTTTTAAGAAGT
>NW_007726382.1:727921-735455 GCF_000696425.1 Galeopterus variegatus | reverse complement strand
CCTTGCTGATTCTACATGTCATGGGTCAGCTGTGATGCTGGTGCATGTTACCTTCATACCAGGACCCAGCTGATGGAACGGGCTCTATCTCAAACACGCTGGTCACTGCATGAAGGAAGACGAGACGTGGCAAAATGTTCACGGGCTCTTAAAGCTTGAATTGCAGATGACATGGGCTTTACAGCAGCAGAAGAACAGAGGCAATATTTCGCCTGGATGCAAGCAGCCCCACAGGACAGAGCCAGCCCAGGATGCCAGAAACAGGACTCCCATCCCACAGCAAGGGCCTGGCAACCAGACCAGGCCAAGAGCAGCAGTTCCTTTAGGAAGCAGCAAGGAGGCACCATGGGTCCAAGAGAAAACAAATCTCATTCCCTTCAAATTACAGAGGAGAAGGCAGGTGAAATGGGTTCAGGTCAAATCCAGAGGCACAGAAAGTTGACTGAGTTAAAGAGGAAGTTCCTGTTCCCAAAGGGAATTTCCAAAAGACCCTCTGTCTGGATTTAGGGCATTCTTAGGCATGAAGAACATCTGGGTGTGTGTCTGCAGGGGCTGGAAAATTCTGGTTTCAATGGAGTATGGCATTAGGTTTTACGCTTACAGAGAGCAATAGACTCTCCCAACATCTGCTGAGGCAAGCCTATCAAACCGGGAGAGAGTGCCCAATGCAAAAGCCCACTGACCCAGTGGGATATTTTCTATTTTAATAGTTTATAGCCCAGGAGGGTAGAAAATCATCATGATACACCAACCCCAAATAAGTTTGACAGAGCAGAGGCTTTGTTTGCAGAGAACCAAAGAGGTGATTCCACATAAAGGCAGCCCAGCTTCTCCCAGGGTAAATATCAGCATCCTGGAGATTAATTCACTGACAGCATGGCCAGGTGTCCTTGGAGAATTGAGAAGGCCTGGCTCATCTACACAGGAATGCTGTGCTTTTCGGTTTGAATGGAAAGAGGTGTGATAGCCAGGCATGTCATATTAGATCTCAGGCTATTCAATCCTGATTAAAAAATAATCAAAAAGCTAAGAATAGAAGACAACTTGCTTAAATTAACAAGGGTTCTCTACCAGAAATCAACTGTAATCATACGTAAAAGTGGAACATTAGCAGCATTCTCATTACAGTCAAAGACGATAAGGATGCCCACTAGTCAGTATCGCATCGGGAATAACACAAATGAAATTCAGCTGCAGAAAGAAGTAGAGGTGTGTGTCAGGAACCATTGTGTCTCCTGATGTCCACTTTCCCTTTCTTTCACAGTAACAGGATTTTTTGTTGTTGTTGATAAGTTGTGATCATTGGCATGCCCCCAAATTGGCTTTTATTTTTTTATTTTTTTATTGGGGCTGGCCCCGTGGCGCACTCGGGAGAGTGCGGCACTGGGAGCACAGCGACGCTCGCACCACTGGTTCGGATCCTATATAGGAATGGCCAGTGCGGGCGACACCACACCAAGGGTTGTGATCCCCTTACCAGTCACGAAAAAGACAAAAAAAAATTTTTTTTTATTGAATCAAAATTGATTATACATATTTTGGGGGTTCAACATTGAGATATGTTGATCTAATCAATATTACTAGCATATATATAGTTACAAATCATAATTATTCTTCATGCCCCTTGTCCAATCCCTCCCCATCCCCTTTTACTTCCCCCCTCTAATTACCCCAGATTTCCTCTCTCCCTCTGAAAGATTAATGGTTACTCTGTTCATTTGCTGCCCAAATGATCCGTCCAGTGCTGAGAGGTGTGACCAGGTCACCCGATACCATTACAGAGCAGATGCCTCTTCCATCACTCTGAAATGGGCTCAGTGGAGAGAGACATCCTCTTCCCTTCTTTATCTCTGCTGGTGACTGTCCTTGTGTCAACACACTCCAGTGGCTGGAGGACCATCTGTGTGGTGGTTGTGGCATCTAGCTGCCTTCGCGGCAGCCATGGTTATCATGGTAGCTGTGGTGGACCACCCACATGGAGGAGAAGTTTTTGGCATGCTCCTTGGTGCTGGCAGTGTGCCTGGTTGTGGAGAGGGTCCGGTCCCCAGCTCCTTACCCCAGGTCCCTGGGCAGGCCCTGAGGTGCTGGCACAGGGTGCCTGGTTTTGGGGGGGTCCAGTCCCCTTTTCCATGCCTTGGCTCCCCAGGCAGGCCCCAAGGAGCTGGCGTGGTGTGCCTGGTTGTGGGAGGGGGGTCCGGTGCCCTTCATGCCCTGGGTCCCTGGATGGGCTCTGAGGTGCTGGTACATTGTGCCTGGTTGTGGGAGGGTGGTCTGGTCCCCAACTCCATACCCCAGGTCCCTGGGTGGGCCCCAAGGTGCTGGCACAGTGTGCCTGGTTGCGGGAGGGGGATCCAGTCCCCTTCTCCATGTCCCAAGTCCCCAGGTGGGCCTCAAGGTGCTGGAGCAGTGATCCTTGTTGTGGGAGGGGGTTCCGGTCCCCTTCTCCATGCCCCAGGACCCCAGGCAGGCCCCGAGGCACTGGTGTGGTGTGCCTGGCTTTGGGAGGGGGGCCTGGTCCCCTTCCCCATGCTTCGGGTCCCTGGGTGGGACCCTGAGGCACTGTCATGGTGTGCCAAGTTGTGGGTGGGGGTCCCATCCCTGGCTCCATGCCTCATGTCCCCTGGTCAGCCCCAAGGCATTGGTGGTGTGCCTGGGCCAGAACTAATTTTTTGTCCTTTGCTTACCTCTAACATGGGGGAACTTCCTGTAGGGACCAGTACTTGAGCTGTGTGGTTGAACTAAATTGCTGCTTTTTTGCTGTTTCCCTAAGGAAGGTTTTTTTTGTGCAGGTCAGGGTTCAATGGTTGACCTTATAGGCACTTCTGGCTCTCCAGATACTCAGAGCACCTGGATTGTGTAGAAACTCTGATCTGGGCCTGAGTTTTTTCATCAAACTGCACCCCATGCAATTCTGCATTCCCAACCAGTCTCCTCTGAGTGGTCCTGTGCTGATTGGGGGGCAGATTGGCTGCCCTTGCTGTGTCCCCATGTTCTCCCAGTGGGCCTGTCTCCCCCGCCATGGGATGGGCCCTGCACCAGTCCCTTCCCATTGGATGGGCCCTGCACCAGTCCCTTGCGTTGACTCACCGGCCTCTGAATGGCTCCCCTTTTCCAGCTGTTCTGGCTCCTTGCTCCTGTGTGGGTCCACGGGAACACTATTAGTGGTCTTACTGTCCTGGGAGCCACCAAAGTCCTCTTCTCCCTTTCCGCCCCCGAGTAACTCCATCTAAAGAGCACAACTGCGGCTTCTGCCGGCTCCTGCTCCATGTGCTCCAGCATTAAAGTGGCTGAGGCCTGAAATGCAGACAGCAGGTTTTTCTTTCTCTCATCGTGGTTTCTCCCGCCTTCATGTACTCCGTAGGTCTCTCCTCTTCACCTGAGCTCCAGCGGCCCCAGCTTGGCTGATGTTACATTTTTATAGTTGTAAATTCATTGATTTGTGGGAGAGAGTGACACTGGGGACCATCTATTCTACCATCTTGACCAGAACTCCACAGTAACAGAATTTTGAGCCATGCACATGGCCAACCAGAATAAAAGCCATATTTCTCAGAGTTCCAGTGGCCATGTGACCACATCTGACCAATGGGATGAAAGAGGAATTGTCATGTGACAGCTTCTGGGACTTTCCTTAAGGGTCAGTCAGCATGGACCCTTCACCTACTTCTTCATTGGCCTTTCTTCTCTCCTGCTGACTGGAACTGGATACTGCCACCTCAGACCTAAGGGGGCCAACCCCTACCCTCACCCCCACCAATGCCACCATTCTGCCCCTAGGTCTCCAGGTTTCAACCTAATTGCCACCTTTGCAGAGAGGTCTTCCCTGCCATCTAATCTAACATGTCTTGGATAAACAAATGGCTGAAGAGCAGGAAGAAGCTGCACGAGCAGATGGGAGGCTGGATACCCAGACACTTAACTTGGAGCGTTTCAACACTCCTGCCAAGCTCAGTCCTGCTTTTACTTTTCAACAAGGTGGAAAATGTGCTCATAAATAATGAAGAATTCAAGTATCCATAGATTTAAGTCTATATAAAGTCCGATACAATGTTTACGTTTGGTGCCCATTAAGCTCCAATGAAGGCAGAGACTGTGTGATTCCCTGTCATGTCCTCAACACCCAGCACATTGCCTGACACATAGTAGGTACTCCTCAAATATTGGCTGAACAAAGGAAAGCGAACCAATCTTAGCAAAACTTCCTAGAGCTCTGGCTGCACCCGGTGGCTTCTGTTACCTCTATCATAGCTTTGCTTGCCAAATCTCAGAGGAGATGTTGGCAAAATTGTGCGGCTGGTGACAGTGTTAGACCGAGAGTCAAGAGTCAGACACTCTGTTCCCTATCATGTTGCTTAACTACTTTGTTGTGTGGCCGGGGGCAAAGCAGAACTCTGCATTGATATGTAAATATAGCTTTTCCTTTCTTCAAATTACTTCAAATCCTTCGAAAGATCACAGTGTACTCACGGATTAATTCAAATTGTTATTAATCCTAAATTTTTGTTCTGTCAGATCTGAAATTTAGAGATCATTTTATTCACATTTTCTTCATGGGATTGCTTTTATATATATATATTTTTTTTTTTTTCCTGTAAATAGAAGGGGGAAAAAGATAAAAGAAAAATACACAGTGGTATGTATAGTGCTACTCCACACCCAGCTACAAAAACCAAAGTTGCCTTTAACAAAAATGTGAGGTATTTCTGGAGAACATATAAACAATACTCCACCAAAATATGTCTCACCAAAAATTTGCCCTGATTGTGTATGTGTGTGTTTTTTAATTATTCTCTCTCTTCCTTCCCCTTTCTCATCCTTTGAAGAATTTCTCTACTAGATTGTTAACTCTTACGTGACTCTTTGCAAATTTGACATCTGTAGGATCACCACAGTTTCAAGTGTACATATTCCTTTCTAACACAACCCTGATGTTGTTCAGGTGTCTATTCCCCTGCTCAGCCATGTGTCTTTTCTAAGAAGTGGAGCCATCAGTTTGACTGGAGTGGACTTGACTGGTCTAAGGGAAATTACTTCCCCCTTGCAATCAGTTCATTCAGGAATAGACATGTGACTCCATTCTGGTCAATGAGATACCAGGGGAGGTTTACTAGAGGCTTCTGGAAATACAGAACTGCTGTGTACGAATATTCCCATAAGCAGTAGAATAGCATACTTCCATGCAAAGCAACCATTTCTAAAAATAAATGCAGATCCAAATCACATCAGGAAACAAACTACCAAAAGGGAGAGTTAGCAAATACAATAAATGAGAACATTTGCACTTTGAGAAATGGAAATAACAAAACAATCTGAAAATATTCTAAATATATTTAAAATATTTAGGTATAAAGAAATACGTACCATAAGGAAAGAATATGGTGGATGGAGTAGATAGAGTCGTCTCTCCTAAAAAGAACCCTAATGGAAATTATATAAATTAAACAAAAAGCATGGAAATTAAGCCTCAGTAGGTTGGTTTAATAGTAAGTTATATACAGTTAAAGAGATGAGTAGTGAATTAGAATAGAGAACTAAGGAAATCACCTAGAATGTAGTTCAGAAAGGTAAAAAGTAAAGTATAAAAGATACAAGGAGAAAAGGCATCATGTGTCTAATCAGAGCTCTAGAACAGGAGGATAAAAGGGAAAGGTGGAGAGACAATGTCTAAGCAATAACAGCTGGACATTTTTTCAGAAAAGAGGAGAAACGTGAGTCTTCACATTGAATAAAGAGACCGAATCTAGGGCAGTATAAGTAAAAGCTCCAAAGCACATGGTAATAAAACTGCAGAATATCAAAGTAAAGAAGGAAATCTGAATGTAACCTAAAAGGAATCCAAAACACATGAGCTAAAAGGAATACGTAAACTGGCAGTAAATTTCTAAGAAGCAGTAATAGATGCCAGAGACCATGAATAATACCTTTAAAATACTCACGGAAAAACAATGGTCATCACAGAAATCTAAATTATAGTTAAATTATCATTCAGAATTAAACACCAAATACAGACAATTTCTTACATACAAAGACTAAGAGCGTTGAGTGCCTGCAGAGTCTTGCTGGAAAAAATTACTATTTTTTTGATACCTCAGCAAGAAGGAAAGGTGTACTTTTGAAAGAAGGAGATTAAATCCAAAAGGAAAGATGAGGATCCAGAAGGACAATGGTGGCTGAAGAAATTAATAATATGCACTAAGTCTAAATAGTTATTGACTGGTATAGATAATAATAACAGCTGATTGGGGATTGTTTAAAATCAGGGTGGAGCTAATATAATAGATGACAATACCGTAAAAGATGAAAGAAAAGAGTTTAGAAGGAAGTTAAGCCGTTCTTGACTTATTCAAGAAGAGAATAGAAATATTAACCATCTCTAGATTTTGTTGGAAAAACATAAGGTCAAGTATGCATGTTAAAAATTAGTGGATGACCTCTAAGATAATAAAAATACAATGTATGTTTCTACATTCTAAAAGGAGGTCTAAAAAATCTGAAAGGAGGTAAAAGAAAATTCTAGAAGAAAATTTCAGCAGTTGCACATGAGTCAGGAAGGGAGATGAAAAAAAGCAAAGCTGAAAGATGCAAACGAGAGGTAGAAACCACCCGGGTCAGTTGACGGGCAGAAGTTAATCATTAGAATCACTAACTGGAGTATCTGATTTAATGTCCAAGTTCAAATACCACATTACTCCTCTAGAAACCTAATTAACCAAAATAATATGCGAGTTGAGTATGTTTGTATTAAATATTGTTGGCCAAGGACTTTTCAACCCCCTTCAGCTGTATTTCATTACAGGCATAGCATGCATTCAGTTTTGTTATGATTTTTACTGATATTCTGGGTATTTTAAACTTGCCTACCTGATTTTTTTGCTACCATTCTCTTGTTTCTTCTGTGCTTTTGGAATATCATCTCTAAATTATCTTTTATATTTGGCCACAAGCCCACTCAAAAAAATCTTTAGTCGTTCTTCATTTCCTATTAGATAAAATCTAGACTCCTTGGGGTCCTTACCACTTGTCTTCCCAGTTATATTTCCCGCTGTCCAAGACACTATAAACCCTTCACTCCAGGGAGATTATTTTACTCAAGATACTGAATATGTGTCACAAATGGGTTAGGTTTCAGTCTTTTCTGCAGGGAGTTTTATGACTTTCCATCCTTGTTTTCTGGAATACCCAAACCATGCTGCCAAAAGAAGTCGGGCACATGATAATGAAGAGAAAGCAGATATGGCAAAATGTTAACAGTTGGTGAAGGATGTACAGACATTCATTCTACTGTCTTACAGCTTACTATGTGTTTGAACTGTTTCGAAATAAAAAATTGCAAAGAAAAGGGGAAAAAAAGCATTGCTAACTAGTTGAAGAAATGAAAAGGCAAAATGGAAACGGGTACCACGATGTGGCAACAGCAGGCAGCAGCTGTGACACCGCAGCTGGAAGAACCACGGGAAGAAGCTGGAATTCTTCACAGCTCAGAGGAGAGCCTGGCAGAGCAGAAACCGAGAATCCGGTGACGCTCAGCTGGGCC
>NW_007726382.1:725340-727672 GCF_000696425.1 Galeopterus variegatus | reverse complement strand
TTTTACTCAAGATACTGAATATGTGTCACAAATGGGTTAGGTTTCAGTCTTTTCTGCAGGGGGTTTTATGACTTTCCATCCTTGTTTTCTGGAATACCCAAACCATGCTGCCAAAAGAAGTCGGGCACACGATAATGATAACGTGCATGTGTGTGTAAGAGAGAAAGCAGATGCACATGATAATGAAGAGAAAGCAGATATGGCAAAATGTTAACAGTTGGTGAAGGATGTACAGACATTCATTCTACTGTCTTACAGCTTACTATGTGTTTGAACTGTTTCGAAATAAAAAATTGCAAAGAAAAGGGGAAAAAAAGCATTGCTAACTAGTTGAAGAAATGAAAAGGCAAAATGGAAACGGGTACCACGATGTGGCAACAGCAGGCAGCAGCTGTGACACCGCAGCTGGAAGAACCACGGGAAGAAGCTGGAATTCTTCACAGCTCAGAGGAGAGCCTGGCAGAGCAGAAACCGAGAATCCGGTGACGCTCAGCTGGGCCAGGGTCCCTGAGATCGGGGAGGGTCCCTGGGGTGCTGCATCCCAGACCTCTGAGGAGGGCATGGACGGCAGGTACCGATGGCCCTGAGGAGCGTGATGAGACCGCTTCTGAGAATCTTGGAACAAACTGAAAACTGACTGTCAATTCCTGCTGCTGGATGGAACTGCCTGCAGACATGAAGAAACGTTTTTCAGATGACACTGACAGGAACCAGGATGAAACCCAGCAGAACAGGGAAAAACCAGGAAGGAGCATGTCCCTTCTCCCTCCTGCAGCCTGCAGGTTCCCGATCCGCAGAGCCTCGCGGGGAGCCAGGCAGCAACGCCGGGCTCTGGTGTGTGGGGTCCCAGCCCCGCGTCATGGAGCAGAGGACGGTGGGTTTGGGCCTGAGTGACGGTAGCTTAAAGACCAGCACAGCCTGTCCTGCAGCTGCTTGCTCCACACACTCCCTTCTGCACATCCATGCACTCCCTAGAACTCCAGGTTTCAATGTGACAGGTGTGAGCCTCCTTTATAAAAAATGCAGACATTCTCAGCCTCTCCCCCCGATGGGGAGACACAACATCCCAACAGTCATGGCTGCCATGTCCGGGGAAACCTCTGGGCTGGATTCACAATTCCTCAGATTCAATCACAGTCCCATCTGAATATGGTGTTGCCTAAATTGTAAGTTAATCTCCAACCATACTTGCTCACAGTAAAAGAGAGGGCGGGGAGAGAAGAAATGTTAATTGGTAATACACGCCCATGCAATGAGCACGTGAGGAAACACACACAGCTTCTCGGGTCCTCCTCTCTAACCGGTCGGGAGGCTGTAGTCGGTGTTCGTAACTTCCTCCTCCACCACCACTGGGCTTCCTGTATCCTCAGCCATGGCTTCAGGTTGTTGAGGTTTTCTATACAGTGACTTGAACCTTCATTCCTACGGGGTCTAAATCCTCAGTGGCCCTGCATTTGCTTTTGTTACTGTACTTTTTTCTTAACTTTTATTATACATATGGAAATACTAAAGGACAGCCCAAAGTGTCCCCTGGATTTTAGACAGTCCCCCTCTGCTCCCATTGTGCAGCCACAGCCACATTTCTTTTTTTTTTTTTTTAATTTTTTATTGTGGTAAAATATATATAAGATAAAATTTACCATTTTAAGCATTTTCAAGTGTATGGTTCTGTGGCATTAAGTATATTCATACTCTTCTGCAGCCATCACCACCATCATCTCCAGAATTTTTTCATTTTCCTAAACTGAAACTCTACTCTTTATTTTTTTTTTCTTAATAGTTCATTTTATTTTATTTTGCCAATACACAACCACATTTCTGCTTGGTGATGTGTGATTCACTCCAGCCGGTGGGGTCATCCCCTTCTTTTCCATTTGGCTCAGTGCCATGAAGCCCCAGATGGTCAGATAGAAGTGTCAACTTCCAATTGGTGGAACCATTGTTGGGTCCCCTGGTGGAAGCATTGCAAAGCAAGATGTCCCAGAAGAAGTCAAATTTGGGACAATAAGAAACGAAAAATTCTAGAAGTATGTTACTAGGTATAACAGTGAGATTCCTGACCCATGAATCCCGGCTAAGGGAGAAACCACAATTTATTTATTTATTTTTTGAAGATCATTAACTGGCTTTTATTAGTGACTATTTGATGAGACCCAGTGAACTAGCAAGATCACATTCATTAACGGGAGGAGTTGAATCCAACTCACTTTTATTTATTTTTCTCCCCAGCTACACAGGCATACCCCCTTGGGTTTAATCGGCCTCACCTTATAAAAGCTTGCTAGTAATCCAATTTTTAAAATAAGTGCTCCCTAGCCTGAGGCACTGCCAG
>NW_007726382.1:723431-725115 GCF_000696425.1 Galeopterus variegatus | reverse complement strand
CTGGCTTTTATTAGTGACTATTTGATGAGACCCAGTGAACTAGCAAGATCACATTCATTAATGGGAGGAGTTGAATCCAACTCACTTTTATTTATTTTTCTCCCCAGCTACACAGGCATACCCCCTTGGGTTTAATCGGCCTCACCTTGTAAAAGCTTGCTAGTAATCCAATTTTTAAAATAAGTGCTCCCTAGCCTGAGGCACTGCCAGTTGTGGCCTCTCTGAATGTCTTCACCTCCTCCAAGACATCAGAATCATGCAGTTGCCACCCTCTCTCAGCAGCCAGCCCTACACATCTCTGCAGAGAGGGGACATCCCTGTTGCACATCCCCTGCTCCTGGGGATTAAAGAGCGTGTCCCCAGAAGAGCAAAGCAGTCCTGTACTTTCCATGAGCATGTGGAAAACTCTCCTCCTGATGTTCTGAGCTGCCTCATGGTTGATGGTACGACACGTCAAGTTGAGTCAACTCCACACTGTTTCATAACCGTCTCCAAGTGAGGCAAGATGTCAGCCCTTCAGAGAGGCCACGTGCTGCCCCACGCATCACACGGTGGGACGTCCCCAGGGCAGGGCCTCTTCTGTGCCATTCCCCTGCCCTGGCCCACCACGTTCTTCCCACTGCACTCCACGTTTTAAAGACCACACGTGAAGTGTGACCACGAAACCAGGAGACTGTCTACAGTGTGGTTTTGGGCACCCACGTCTCTACTTCATAATCATATTTTACAGTTTATATTTTCACCTTCTGTCTCAGTGAAGATAAAAACTAAGTCCACAAAAAGCCAGGAGCTGATTTGGGGGGATGAACACTCCACCCCGTCTCTCAGAAGAGAAAACATTAACCATTTCTTGATTTTCTTTTCCTTTCACATGAACAACAACAAAAACCCTGTGGCATGTCACCGGGCTGAAGTGTCCTTGTGTCCTGCTTGCTACTGAGTTGGTAGAAAACAGGGAAATCAAGTATATGGCTGTTAGTTGGCACAGCCACCCAGAATAAATAACATGATCTATTTAAATAACACAATAACATAAACCAAAAATAACACAAACTAAATAAGCCAGGCTGCCGCTCTCCTCACCGAGGAGGGTGGGCACGACCCTTTGGGAAGAAGGTTGTGAGACACAGTGGGACGGTGTGCGGAGCAGGTGGGGGTGGGGTAGGAGAAAGGAGAAAAACTGTTGAGCACCAACAGCATACTTTTTAAGTTTTCAAATTTCAGAACAAAGGGGCTGTCTGGAGCTTGAGTTTAAAAACGCCCAGCCTGTCATGCTTTTGACAAACCACGTGCAGTGAGGGAGAGATGTCTCACTTGCAAAGGGTGCGCTGTGCCACAACACACCACCCCTGGAAACAAAAATGTGCCGGGTGGGGAAGGGGGTGCTGAAGACAGTCATTCCAGCAAATTCCTGGTTGCCGATGTACTCCAGCTCTCCCAAAAAATAAGTTCTGGAGGAAGGATTAGATTTCCATTTACTTCCCAAGAATGGCCTGTGATCACACAGAACAAGTGACATCCCTGAGGAGAATGAATTGACACGACGATATGAACCCTGGGGACATGCATGGTGTCTTCTTCACTGGTGGCTAAGTAGGGGCTGCCACTGGCCATTTCTGCTGAATCTCTGCAGTCTAAACAATCTGAGGTGCCCTGGCCACACTGCGAGAGAGGAAAACAAAAT
>NW_007726382.1:721400-722545 GCF_000696425.1 Galeopterus variegatus | reverse complement strand
ATCTCTGCAGTCTAAACAATCTGAGGTGCCCTGGCCACACTGCGAGAGAGGAAAACAAAATACAACAATATTACGTGTTTATTATTTCAGCAGAAAATTGTTGTTACATAAATATATGTATTTAGGACTGACAGGTCCGCCTGCACCACAGGGTAACTGGGCTTTTTCTAGGCAGCCGGTGGAATCCCTTTTGTTAGTCTTTGGAGAAATGAGAGAACTGCTACCATGACCTGCCTCTGCCCACCCCTGCCCCCGCCAACCAGAAGTCCTACTGGTGCCCTGACATCATCAAAATCCACTGTCGTGTTAGTGTCACTGTGTGCTTCTGGGAGGCTTGAGATGTTATGAAAACATGCTGAGGCTCCATGAGATTTATGGGTCCTTTGTTTGGCACTCACTATATATTTCATTCCTCTTACTCAGCTCAGGTCTCGTCGTGCAGATAAAGCGATCCTCCCACAATTCTCATGTTGAATTGAAGTTGGGAGCATCATAGAAAACAAATTTGATAAGGATCCAGAAGTCAAGAAATATCGTGCTTCTAGGGTGAAAATTTCCTGCATGTTCAGAATTTTCTTCCCTGCCTTACACTAATTATGTTACGGTAGCTGGTGGTGGTTGCTAAGATTGAAAGGGAAACTTTCAAGTTTGTCCTTGTCAACAAGGAATGTTTCAGCCCCTCTCTATGTACCCATGAGTCTTTATTTATTCTTCAAAGCTCTTGGTAAATTCTGATTCTTCCATAAATGTTTCTTTTCATTACTAAGTGCCTACTATCTGCCTGGCATTAGGCTTTTCTTTCTCTCTGTTAAATTACACATTCTATTTACACTTACAACAAAGCTGAGAAGCTCCTAAATACAATGAGGTAGGAATGTCCTTTCACTGACTTTCTATGCTTCCAAAAAGAAAAAAAGTAATGGAGAAAATAATGACCCTCAACTATTATTGTTTTTATTATCAAAACACTTGGCCAGAGTACTTCATGCCTATGATGGAGGCTGGGTGGGGACGGTCCTCTCTCAGCTCTATGAAGGATGCCATATCACTGAGGCTGTGCCAGATCTCAGCACAGGTCCTCTCTACTTGGACTGGTGACCTGGTGGAATCTCAGGTCATTAGTGCCATGTCAAGCCAAGGCCACC
>NW_007726382.1:705656-720899 GCF_000696425.1 Galeopterus variegatus | reverse complement strand
CTGTGACAAAGAGGAAGGACAGGACAAGGACAAAGACCATGATCTCATTTTCACTCAAAGAAATTCTCTCTTCTTCATGATGGCCTTGGATCCTGTGTCACTGAGTTTCCATGAGTGCAATTTCAATGTCCCTGCGTTGTCCCTTCATTAACTCACAACTGTTACAACAAACAGAATGTGAAAACGTCTTCTAGAGAACCAACCAAGGAGTCAGTTATTGTTAATGCAAGGCTTCCTCGTAGACTATTTCTTATTTTTCCTGCATTTCATCCAAATTAGTTTGCTTTTAAAGAAATTAATGAATTAGGTTGTATGCAAAGATAAGAGAGAGTTGATTTTTAGAAATTCACTACCGTTTCCAGGACTCAGGTTACCAGTTTTGCTTCCCTGTAAAGGGTTTATTACACAAACAGTGACATTTCTTCCCCTTTCCTTAAAGCACATTTGTGAGCATGTAACCCAATGAATGAATCCATTACTTGGGAAGTTTGGCACAGGAATGAGGGCTGCCCCACCCCAATCTTTGATGAGAAGATTCAAAGCAAACTTAAGCTCCCACTAAGAACAGAGGTGAAATGGGGATGTTTATCTCTTTATCTCATGTCCTGCCTCTAGCAGCCCCTTCACAGGTTGCGGGGTTCTTCTGTGTGGAATACTGTAAGGGTGTTGATGTGCACACAGCATGCTTACAGTGATTCCCTCTTTGCTTTGGGAATGGTCGTCCATGTCAGTTTTGTTGAAGGGGGAAAACCTCCAAAAGCCCAGCACTTGCTTTTCAGTGTGGGACAAGAAGGTAATGCAGGTAGAGTTCAAGTGTGTCTTCAACATTCTTTGCTCCGCTGACCCTAGTACTCCACCTGCTGTGCTGGAGAACTACTCCATGCTCATCCCCCATGGCGCCAGGACCGGGACCTCCTGCCCACAGCTGCCGCTGGCCCAGACTCTGTCACATAGCAGTGCCTGAAACTGTGTGGGATAGAACTTCCCTGCTCTTTTGTGGCCATTTCTCTAAAGCCTTTTTCATCTGCTCCTGCCATCCAAATGCACCTGTCAGGAGACACCTGATTTAGAGACCCACAGAACAGGCTCCTGTGTTGCTTCTCATATCAGGTCTTTAAAGTCTAATGGTCACCCTTTGAAAACACACCTTATCCAAAAACAGTGATTCTGACTAAGAAATTCCAGACACCTCTGGAGAGACCTTGTGTATGGAACATTCCCAGCATAGCTCATCAACCATGTCCCTTCTGGCCTGGATGGTCCCCTCTGATTCAAGGACTCCCAAGCTGGGATTTGGAAATGGCCTAGAACCTGAAGCCAAGAAGTCCTGCATTGGGGTCCTGGATCTGTCTTTTACTGACTATGTTTCCTGGGCAAATTTCCCCTCAGTTTTTTCATCTGTTAAGGAGTAACTACATCTGCAATACAGAATTTTGAGGAAGAACAAATGAGTTGCTGCCACACATAGTTTTGAGGATTGAGGAATGGGGCAGAATTCCTAGCGCTTATCAGGTAGGTGACACAAATGCTGGCTGCTAATCATTTGTTATTGGAAGAAAAAATCCAGGTCAGTAAAGATGGTCCTCGTTGCCAAGATGATTGATAAGATTAGAATTGCCAATCGAAGTCACCAATCTCAATTAGTCTTTGAGGGATGACTAGGAATTCCAACAATCTGCCTGTTTGCTTCAAATTGTCTGGAAAACTGCTAATGGCACAGTGTGGAGGAGGTTTTTGTGTCATAAAGCAGATACACACACCTGCAAAAGAAGAGGTCAAGAAGGTTCACTTCACAGCCATGAGGCGGCCCCATTGATAACTGAGAGGTCTGGAGTCACACATAAGAACTGAGATGTTCACCAAGCATCAGTAGAAGGAAACCAGCTCCTGCAAAGTTAGTAGCCACAGATTTAGGGCTTGGGCAGGAAATGGTTGGTATTGTGTCACCTTCCTTTACTTGCTACAATAGTCTAGAAAAATGGGTTATACTTTGCTCTTGCAATAGATAACTGTGGTCTTATAAACTCCATAGGATCAGCTCATTGTGCACGAGATAGGGGACAAAATTAATGATTGTGACATACTCCCTTGGCAGTGAAGCCTTAGAATTATAATGATGATGGTGATGATGATGATAACAGTAATGGCCCACCATTACACAGCACTTACCTTGTGCCGGACACCGTTCTGAGCTCTTGACATACAATAAATCACCCCCTTCCCTTCTGACCCAGAGGCCCTAGTCACATGAGAGGTAAGAGTCTTTCAAACTATTCATCACAAATAGATTTTCTCTTTCCAGAACAGCTTCCTCCAAGTTGAAAAAAAAAATTTCTCTTACTAATGTGGAAAGTCCCACCCCTCCAATATCATGTGACCAAGGGATTCTCTAGAATCCTCACTCACGTGGCGAGGAAAAGGCCCTGCCCCTTGACCAGTCCTCTTGCTGTGACCACTGGGGTATCAAGAAATCATGTGGCCACTCTTATTGGCTCACCCATCTGGATTCTGTTTACAACATCAGCACGTACAACACTTCGCTTCATGAACTTCAGATACCGTGTTGTTATGAGAATTAAATGAGATAATGCCTGTAAACCTCCCAGCACAGAGCCTGCTTGGGGAAGGGCTGATGATCTGAGAACTACAAGAGTGGATTAGTTTGCTCAGGCTGCCATAACAAACTACAACAGACTGGTGGCTTAAACAGCAGACATGTATTGTCTCCCAATTCTGGAGGTTAGAAGTCCAAGATCAAGGTGTTGGCAGGGTCATTTCCTTCTGGGGACTGTGAGGGAAGGGTGTGTTCCGGGCCTCTCTCCCTGGCTTGTAGGTGGTTGTCTTCTCCCTGCAACTCCGTATCCTCTTCCCCTTATACATATTCGTGCCCAAATTTGTATAAGGATACCAGTCACATTGTATTAGATCCAACCTAATTAAATCACTTAAACTTGATCACCCCTACAAGGATTCTACCTCCAAGTAAGGCCACAGTCTGAGGGACTGGGGGTTAGGACTCCAAATACAAATAGGGGAGGGGGCGATTCAACCCCTAACCGAGGGTTAGAGTCACTGGATTGCAGTAGGAGAGTTGGCAGCTGGGGCAGGGGTGGGGGAGGAGGCAGACAAGACAAAATGAGCCTGAACAGCTAACTGGAAGCCAAATCCTCAGGGGCTTTAAGTGCTCTTCGTTGAACATCTCCTAGGCCATCAGTGCTGGGCTAAGGAAACTCAAAGATAAATGCGGCATGGTTCCCAACCTGCAGGAGCTGCAAGTCTGTGAAGACAGGCTTGTGAGAGGTCACAGTGTGCTCTCAAGGACAGCAGGGAGCACAGAGGAAGAGGCCCCTCGCCTGGTGCTCCCTGGAGCCGACCAGGAGAGGGTGGGGAAGGGCACCCCAAAGGCCTGAAGCAACAGAGAAGCCGCAGGACAGACACCACCGTGGAGGAGGAGAACAGCCCCCAAAGCCAGGCCTTCCTCTGGGTTGTCTGAGCCACTTCAGGAGCATTAACTCGTCTCTGCTCCAACTCCCGCAAACAGTACCCTGCCAACATTGTCAGATGCCAGCTCTGCAGAAATTGTCCTGAAAGGCAACGTGATGGGCATCAGCAAAAATCCTACTTCTACATGAGGCCACCTACACAGGTACCAGGGGTTAGAATTAGATATATCATTTTTAGGAACACAATTCAACCCACTACTAAGCCAGTTAACCTCAAGTTGGGAGAAATGGGAGGATTTGGGGGTGGGGGCAGGGAGCAGCTGAGCTGGGCCTTGTAGGGAGGGAGGGCTGGACCTTTGGAGGAGAGCGGAAAGGGCGTTCCAGGAAAGGGACGAGGGGGTGAAGGTCCAGAGACAGTCACCATCCAAACAGAAGTTTGGGGGGGGTGACCTGAATTTTGCGCCTGACTGTCCCTTCCTTGCTGTTCTGTGAGCTACCTCCACCATGACCTCTGTCACTGCTGTGACCCAACACTAAGTGAAGCCACACAACTGACGCAGTAAACAGAGAACTCCCACCTCCTCCATCGCTGCAGAGCAATTCCAGCTCGGGCTAGCCCAAGGCGCTTTGTGCAAATTCCCTCACCAACATTTGTGCTCAGTCAAAGTATCCAAAGAGACTAGCATGATCCAGGAATAAGCATCTCCCTGCACCTCAACCTTACTTGGTGCTTTGAGAGCAAAAAAGTATTTTTTTTATTATGAAAATAAACGCTGGGGTATTAAGGAGGAGATTATAACAGTTACACGAGATCTTAAGGAAGAAGGGGTAATAATTCCCACCTCTTACACTTATGGTAAGGAGCAAATAACATAAAGTCTGTAAAATGCTTAACAAAGAGCCCAACATCTAGGAAGGCCCCGGCAATGGTAGACGTAAGTGAAAACCAGAAGAGTTTGGGAGACAATCTCAGACTCTCATTTATCACCGACTCTCTTCACAAGGAAGGTTTTAAAAACGCTGGCCCAAGAAAAGGCACAGTAGGGGTACAAAGACGGAAAGGTACGGTGTGACCTCATTCTGAAAGGTCTTAAGCATCAGCCTGAGGAATTACTACTTTATCCTGTAACTAATGGGAAGCTGATGTCACAAAAATCAGTGAGGTCAGGGTTTTGTGCCAGATTAAGGTAAAGCAAAGGGTTAACAATCACTCAATGCATTCAGGCATGTCAATAACTAATATAATGCATGCCACATTTTCTACTTTTTTCAGAGGAGTCGAGGGCTATCCACAATGTAGTGTTATCTAACTAATCAGAGACACACATTTCTTTTGCCACCAAAAAACAGGATTGACACAGTCTTTAGAAAGTTGTGTTTGCAAGGCGAGCCATCCATCTATCCTGGCTGGCCTTTTGACTAGTCATTTGGTTGCTAGTCATTTTGTCACCCACTTGTGCTCATACTGCTAAAAATTTGTTAATTTCTTTTTTTAAAACCCACATGAGTCAGACCGAGTTAACTCTGTCGTGGGCATTTCCATCACTCGTCTCTGAGCTTCTTAGCAACAGCCAGAGGTGGGACTTTTTGACAAATGCTATTTATCCATCTTTGAAATGAGACACTAATTGCAAATGAATTTACAGTGAAATTCCTGTAAAAGCTTTTTTTTTTTTTCAATCATAGTCTTTGCTTTTTTTTCACTTGCCCATAACTTTCTGGAAAATACTTTTAGCTGAATTTTCTCATAATTGTTTTCAATATAAGTTTGCTTTGTTTTTTATTAATGGAAAGTTCAGGAGGGGAAAATCTCTTTGGTAACTTCTGAGTTATAAGAATATTTTTAAAATACACTTTTTCCAAGTAAAAGAAACCTTTGGCCTTATTTCTATTTTTATTTTTTTACACCAAAACCCATGCATTTGAGGACTATAATGGACTCTAAGTAGAGGTTCTCAGCATCAGCTTCACATGGGAATCCCCGAGGAGTTTTAAAAACTACTGATGGCTGAGTCCAAAGATTGCTTTGGAATCAGTGAGCACTGTCCTAGGAATCAGGACATGAGTGAGCACTGTCCTAGGACACAGCTACCCCAATATCCAAACTCAAAAGAGGGCGCTGAGGTCTGGAGATTGCAGAAGGGAAAATTAATCCTTACTAGGTATAGTTTTCTTTCCATTAAGAGAAAAATAGTTATACTTGTTATGATATGGAGCATGCAGTTCGGAGAAAGTTGTGAAGAAAATTCACCTAGCAAGTCCTTATATACCCCCCATCCAGCGGGGGTCACTAGTGAGGGTCACGAAGGTCACTGGTGATCGTGGGCGCATCACTTCCTGCTCCTTGGGGGGAGATTGGCTCTTCACTGCTACTCATGGTGGGCAATCCGCTGCCCGGCCTCAAAGTATTTCTCCTTATGCTTGTAGCCAACAAAGAATAAGAGAGAGACTCTTCGAACCAGCCATTGTCCTGGTTCTGTGGCCACCTTTTCCCATCACTCGAGGGCTTTTCCTGAGCTCTTGGAAAAGTTTTCTAAGAAACTCCTGTACTGGGGGCAACTGGGACAGAGTTCTCTGATCACACTGGTAAGTGAGACTTCCAAGATGGACCACAGAGAAAACCAGGCTCATCACCACATAAGAAATACATTCTCCTGTGCCATCTGGGTAGGGCCTAGTGGCATCAGGTTCTAGAAACCAAAAGATGACTGTGCCACCTCCTCCTTCCTGAGCTTACACCCACATGAGCCCAGCTCAGGAATCCACTGCCAGTTGATGACTGTTCACTCACATTAACCACAGAGTGAGAGCCACGCGTGCTTAAGTGAAGTCCAACAGGAATTCATTTAGTCAACAAGCCTTTACGGAGTGCCAACTATCTGCCAGGCACCGTGGAGAGGACGTCAGTTGTATTAAGATGCAGCCACTGTCCTCACAGAGAGACAACAAGCCAACCGCTGCAGGGACATCACCAGGGCTTCGTCCCCACGCTGTTCACGTGTCAGCGTGCCTGAAAGTCAGAGGAAAGTTTTTAAATCACCATGAAAATGTAATGTGTTGACTGTAAAATAACTATATCATTTTGTAGCAAGTCAAATAGCATCACAGAGTAGATTCCCATATAGACAAGTGTTAGAGGCAATTTTGTAATGAATAGGGGGAGAAAACTAAAGATTAAGCAAGTTTTATCTCTCAACTTAAATTTGTCTCTAAATTAGGAGGAGACCACCATTCTTCTGTTTGGCAGCAGAACACTGTAGTCCAATGGAGGAACCCCAGGCCAGGCTCCCGGGGACATGTGAAGACCCTGTGCTCTTTGACAGTCACCCCCATGCCGAATAGGCCCTTCAATCCCACAGAAGGGACTCAGGCCCCTGTGGAATGGTGTATCCCAAAACACGGCTCCTTTCTGGGGGGAATAAGTGGTCTCCTTCCTGAGAAAAAGCAGTACAGGAAATATTTACATATTCTACTCATTTAATAAGCTCCGAGTAAAATATATAAATCTTTATGTCTGGGGACCATTGCTGAAATACTGCAAGCTCTTGGAGTCTTGCTTCTTTAATGTTTTTCAGCGCTGTCGTGACCAAAACTAACTACAAAATGGAAAGCCTGAAATAAGAAGATGTCCCATTTAGGACTTGAGGGGACATGGGCAGCATTCACCCAACCTCATCCTGTTGTCTTTTGCCCTTGGGATTCAGCATCTACAGGATTCGATGTTTTCATCTGGCCATTTTTGGTGACAGTTCAGTTTCAGGGCTGCGATGTTAACACTGTCTCACTGCTTGCTCCTGGGCAGGCTTTCCCTACTTCGTTTTTGAGACCCTGTCTTCTGTCATCTGGGGCCAGCAGGAGGACCTCGCCTCCTGCCGTGGTGGCTCCAGCCCTTCTTGGGGACGGCTGTGGGAAGCCTCCCCTCTGGCTGGCTTCAAAAGCTTCCACCGTGGAGGCTGAGCAAAGGTCTGTGTTAGACTCGTTTGGAAAAAGATTCCTCAGACACAAGTATTGAATAGACTCTATAACACAATCTGTTGAATTTGTAAATTAATACATGTTTTTGGACTTATGCAAACATCCTCAATTCCTGCTCTCACATTTCCTAGTTATCTGCAGAATTCCCCTTCAGTTAGGAAGTACGGTTTTTTTGTTGTTTTATGTCTATCTGATAGTCTGGCTTTTTATTTGAAAAGCCTCCAATTAGAGAAAGCAGGAACTATGTGGCTTTCATTTAAGGAAGCAAAACTCCTATCTGCTTGTCACATTAAGGAGAGTTTAAAAATGAGAAGGAAAAAAAGAGCCGCCAAAAAATGTAATTTCCTCTTTGACAATTATTTCTGAATAGGAACTTGAGCAATCACACTTAGGAAGGTGGGGTTTGTGTCCCACTTAACTTGCTCACAAGTGGACAAGCTGATGCCCCTCCTGGTGGTCCCGGGCTGGCCCACCACCCCATGTAGATGCTTTAAGTTTATGGCGCCCACCCTGTGCCCTCCAGACTTTGTGCAGCATTCCCTGTCTCTACCTCAGTGATTGGACTTGAGCATCTGCTGCTTCAAAACCACCTGCTTTCCTCTTCCCTGCATCTTTATCTGTTAAAACATAAGGTGGCCCACAAGGCAGAAACTGATACCAGCCCCGACAGAGAAGCAAATGCAGGCATACTTCCAGCCAATTAAATATAGATATATTTAAATATATATATATTAAAATGTACACACACACATACATATACACATATATATTGGCTGAATTGTGTCCCCCCAAAATTCATATGTTGAAGCCCTAACCCCGATAGCTCAAAATGTGACTGTAATTGGAGATAGGACTTTTAAAGAGTTGACTAAGTTAAAGTGAGTCTGTTAGAGTGGTCCCTAATCCAGTCTGACTTGTGTCCTTATAAGAGGAAATTTGGACACAGAGAGACACCAGGAACGCATTTGCATAGAGGGAAAACCAAGTGAGACACAGAGAAAGGACTGCCATCTGCAAGCCAAGGAGGCCGCAGGAGAAACCAAACCTGCTAACACCTTGATTGAGCGCTTCTAGACTCCAGACTGTGCGAAATAAGTTTCTGTCGTTTAAGCCACACAGTCTGTGGTATTTTATTATGGCAGCCTTAGCAAGTGTGTGTGTGTGTGTGTGTGTAATATGAGGAACTGATCAAAATTGGAGTGGACAGTTACAAGGCAAAGCCTTCTCACTGAATTAATTCCAGGTTGCTGAATCTCATGTCTCTGTGCGCTTGTCTACAGTTGTTAATGAAAAGTACCACCATCCCTACTCCATTCATAGCAATGTGACAGGGCCTTTCCTGGTCACAGCCCAACATGCGCTGAGCTTCCTCTTGCCACAGAACCCCTTAGGAAACGCTGGCTCCCTCCTTCGCACTGAAGAACCATTAAATGTTTCCAAAACAGCAAAATGTGAATTCCAACTGTTAGGATTGAGATATGCATGTTGACACAGCAGCGAATAACCTGGAAAACTGAAATAATGGGATAGAAACAGGGTACACACTCCTTGAGTCTGGGAGCCATGTCCTTTTTTCCAACTCCCTTAACAAACCCAGTAAAGCACCTTGCACATTGTAGGGACTCAAAAACTTATTTATTGACTGAGTCAGTATAAATAATATCAAAGCTAAATTTCCAGAAGCATCCCAGTTCAGCTCCTTGAGCACCCAAAGAAAGTCATTTTTTTCTGGAATTTGTAAAAGTCCTATTCAGTATTTCAGATTCTCCACCTGTTAGTTTTGCGTTCTGAAAATTCTCTTATATGTAATTTGTATCCATAAGCAATGACTTTTTTTCTTTTAATATCCACCACTGATTGATTTTATTTTATATCTCTACTATTTTAAACTTTATTATCTTGAAAACTAAAAAAACGCTAAGTTGCTCACTGTTAGAAATACCATATCAATAGCTCATTAAGCTGCTTTAAAATAAAGCTGGATTGCTTCCACTGAGAAAGAGATTAAATCACTGCTTTTTTAAATTAGCTTTTTCAATGCCTCGCAATACTATCCTTGTGGCACATGCGCAAAAGTCAGGATGATGATTTATGGAGCCGCTATTGTTTCAGGCATCTACTGCTGAATGACAACCGCCCTAAAACTCAGTCTCTTAAAACAACATCAACTTCTGAGCTGGCCGGTTAGCTCAATTGGTTAGAGCACAGCCTTGTAACACTAGGGTAAAGGGTTCAGATCCCCAAACCAGCCAGCTGCCAAAAAAAAACAAATAAACGAAAACAACATCAGTTTCTGATGTATCACGACTCTCGGGCTGGCTGGGCAGTTCCTCTGATGGTTTCACTTTCAGCAGGAGAGTCGCTGAGTTGGGAAATCCAAGATGGCCTCACATACATCTGAGAGTTGGTGCTGACTGTGGTCTGGGGCACCTTGTCTCTCCTCCACAGGGCCTCTCATCCTCCACAAGGCTAGACTTGCTTCCTCACGTCGTCATCTCGGGGCTGCACTCGAGACAGCGAAGGAGGAAGCTTCAAGGCCATTGGAGGCTCCAGAACTCCCACAATATCCCTTTTGCTATATACAAGTCATGAGACCAGCCCAACTTCAAGGAGTGGGGAAGTAGACTTCATCTCTTGATACAACCAGTTACAAAGAATTATAGCCACATTTAATCAACGACAAGATTGCAGCAGATTCAAAGTCACCCCAACTTATTCATTTGTGAGCAAAAAGGGCTGAGTTGGGAAAGTGGTGGTCATGAGATGGTGCTCCCAGTGGAGGGAAACTGAGGTCTAGCCTCCCCCCATGTGGAGAATGCACCTGCTATTTCTAAGACTGCCTGATACCTATGGTTCCAGTGGAAAAGGATCTAGGTGTAAAACTGACAGATCAGTTTACCCAGAAAACTTGATGAGATCACTGGTTCTCAACATTGGCTGTATACTGGAATTCTCTGGAGAGTTTTTCAGATACTGAAGTCCAGGTACCATCTCCTGAAATTCCAATTCATTGGGGCCTGGGCACTGGGGATTTTGAAAAGCTCCCCTGGGGATTCTAATGTGCATTGAAGTTTGAAAAGGACAGGTATTTAAACAGTCTTTTCTCATTTGACAAGAGAGATTCAACAAATGCCTTATTTACCCTCCTGGCTGTGCGTGGTAAATGTGTGTGATGAAAGAATAAATTTACACACACACACACCATATTCTTGTAGATGATCATAAAAGAGGCTCGCCTGAGGGATCACTTGTGGTGAGCTGAGCTCTCTGCCTAAGGACTGGGTGTCCTACGGACACACAGTTTCCTCCTAGGTTCAGAACAGCTAGTGCCACTTGTGGTCCTTTTGGTTTCCTTAACCCAGGGCCACTGCAAGTGAGTCACCAAAAGAGGAATATTGCATTTATTTGAAAAAATAAAATAAAGCAAAGCCTCTGCTTAGTTAGATCTTGGGGCTGCAACTAAGTGAGCTACCTCATAAAAGTTCTTGGGATTATTCTTAACATGAAAGTTTGAGCGTGTCCCCCAATTTGTTATCTGGGAAAACAAGGTTAGCACAGCAATCAGGAGCAGAAATGTGCCCAAGATATTCCATAAAAGCAGTACAACTTCTGACTGGGGATCCTGCTGTTTCACTCATTCTCAAAAAAGGACACTTGAGAACTCCATTCTGGACTCCCAGACTCATCTCAGGTTGTAAAAATGAATCTCCACATCTTAAGGGCCTGCAGTCTAATCTCGGGGGCAAGACACAAGTGTGAAAGCCAGCAAAGAATTGTGGAATAACATAGTGATTATAAAAACGCCATTAAGTAAATAAACTTCTCAGTGTCCAGGAACCAGGAGTAAAATGCATTTATTTTACACTGTTTCATGGTACTCCAAAGGTAATCTTTCTAAGCGCAGCCCTCAGGCCAGCCACATCAGTGTCCCCAGGAGCATATCAGAAATACACATCCTTGGGCCTAAGCCAGACCTGCTGACTCGGAAGCCCTGGGGAGATCTGGGGTCTGCCTCTGAATGCACCCTCCAGTGTCACTCTGATATACACTCAAGTTTGAGCACTGCTGCACTACAAATAGGAAAACTGTGTGCCGTTTGAGATTTACTGAAGATCTCACAAAAGAATACCTCTCAGAGAAATGGCATTTGGGCTCAGTTTTCCAGTAAACACATGTAAAATTCAGGAAAAATACAAGAATTTTTTAAAATACCTCTCATGATTTCCAGTGTTTCATATAATGTTTTATGACCCAAAGACAGGAGGAAAAAATCTTGTGATTCGTTTTTCTGTAGGGAGATCCCAGGAGGAATGGACTGCAGAGAACGCCCGGGGGGTCTGGTCCCTGACATTTCAGCAGGATCCCCCAGAAGGTGAAGACTGAACGACTGTGCATACAGACAGCAACACATTTTTCCACGGCCCGGTTCATTCACTCTCCCCGATCATTCTCTCTCTCCCACTTTTCTCTGTGGGAGGTTGCATCAGGCTAACCAAAACCAGTGGCTTGACTCCACTCCCTCTGTCCAGAGCCTTTTTACACAGCAGAGGACACCGGCTTTGCCCATTTCCCACGGTATTGGTCCTAGTGTCTGCACCAGAACCCAGGGAAGAAAGCACTCGCAGTTCCAGCCACTAAGGTTAAGGACGTGCTAAATGGCTGGTAGCTGAACCCGAGCTAAAAAGTGAAAATGAGAAGCTAAAGCCACCCAGTGAGCACAGTACCCTAATCACTGAAAAGCCCATTCCAGCCATGTTGGGGACCCCCTTGCCACTTCCCCCTGGGCAGGAGCTGCATGGATGGAGGCCACACTGCCCCAGGGAGCAGGAGCCGCCTTTGGAGGCTGTTACTGAGAGATTTTCCCAGGAGACGCCCACTGAGGCACAGCGTTTGAGAAAGGGACCACACACATTCAAAATAACAAATAGTTTGCTTTTTAAAAGTTTAAACAGGGAGGTAAAAGTCCTGGATAATTTTTTTCATATGGCAAATGAAAAAAGTGCTAAGTAAAAAAAATATTAAGCTACAGTAAATATATCTTTGAAAGACATTCTAAAAGCATGAGGCTATTTTTTCATAGTTTCTAATTTTTGGTCCAGATTTTTACAAATGCACATGCATTTTGTAGACTACTAATAGAGAACCTCGGTTTTCATAGTTTTCTCTTTTTTTCTTCAAAAAAAATAATAATAACTACCGAGTTATATCGTAGTTAACTGATGCTCAGCGTTGCTAATATGCCCTTTTTGACATCGTGTTTTCTTTGTAAATCTTCGGGCCAAAATATCATCAGAAAAAAGGGATTCTTTAGTCTGAAAGTGCATTGCTTGTGACACTGTGGTGTGTTATCAGCAATACAGATCCTAATCACCTAATCTCAGTATGTTTTATTTTTAATTCTTCATCTTGATCTCAATAGTGGGGAAGGCAGTTAAAAAAGAACATTTTGTTCTAGCCTACCTTATGTTTCAAGCCAGCTTTCTGCAAACACGGAGTTCTTTAAATATTATTTTACGCTGAGGCTATTTTGTATTCCAACACCAAGTGTTGTGATCTTTATCACAACGATGTGACACGCAAATTTAAGATACGTGTCTCCGCCACCGCAGAAAGGCAGGCATTCGTGGGGACAGAGAATTATTCTGCAAAACGCAGACACTGTGCATAGTTTCGGGGACTCTACGGTCCCAGCAAACCTCAGAGAGCCCCGGGTAACCCTCGTGTTGTTAAAATTTGGCTGGAGGACAGCCCTTTTCCTGCCAGGAAAAAAAAAAATGACTAAAGACCGTGCACAGGGTTCACCGTCGCCCAGACTGGGCGCCCAGTGCCCTTCGCCCGTGGCCCCGGGGACAGGGCTGGGGACGGGCATGGCTCTTCCAGCCGCAGCCGCAGACTTCCTGGACGTTTCTTGGGGGGGAGGACACGCGAGTCTCACCCAGAGTCCCAGAGTCGCTCGGTGGGGCCGGGTGCTCGGCAGGTACCTAAAGGTGAGCACTGGCCCAGGCTGGCTGCAGCACGTGTCAGGACAGCAGGTCACGATGCCGTCCCAGCCCCGCAGGCCCGCGGAGGGGACAGTGAGACACAGGGCAGCTGTGGCCGTGCCCTCACATCCGTGGGGACCCCAGCCGCCGGAGCCGCCCTCCTCCGCGCAGGCCGAGGGTCCCCGAGCCCGGCTCCGCGGGAGACCCAGCGCTCCCCGACAGTCAGCGGCAGGGACAAATCGTGACAAAGGCCAGGTGACACACTTTAGTACTCGCAACCGCACGCAGTGAGACGTGTGTTTCATTTCATCACACGACTTTAGTGGGGGAAATAATTGAAATATAGTAAATGCCTCCTGTGTGCAAAATGCTATGGCAGGCGCTTGTAAGGGTGAAAGATGGAAGTGGGTCCCCGCTCTCTGGTCACTGGCACTCTCGTGGGTGGCGCTGGGAGGGTGACCCAACCTGGAACAGGCTCCCCTAGAGGAGGCGGGACTTGAGGGGACTCCGAGGGAAGGGCGGGCTTCCAAAAGGCACATGTTGGGTGGGTGGCCTTCCAGGAGGGGACGGCTGGTGAAAGGCTTGGGGACTCGGAGGAAACTTTCAGGGAATGACGGTCGACTGTACGGCCAAAACGCATGACGAGTGGGGGAGGGGAAGAGGGACGCTCAGAGAAAAGGCTAGATCCCCACCCCACCCCCTTTCTTTAAAATTTCTAACTTGACCTTTCTAGAAGATCCATCTATTAATCATTAGGTAGCCAAAGCCTGGGGCGATATTGGAGTCTTCAAGGAAATTGTGAACTTTTGGGGAAAATAATAATCTGTGCAGGAAGCTGTTGACACTAATATAATTACGGAATGCAGGGCTGAGTGACTGGGTGGTCCCGGGAAGAGACAGGCAAAGTGAGCTCAGGGTGAAGAGAATTGATTCCTGAGCTGGTGCTTCCCAGGCAAGCTGGGTAAACAGGATGGGTAAATGCCCTCCAAGTCTCCTTCACGGAAGTCAGGACCGAGGTGGCAGCTGAGCCTGGAAGAAGAAAAGGGACCAGAAATGACATCGCAAAACACACACACAGAAGTCACAGTCCCCTGCAGCAGAGCTTACTGTCCTTAGAGACTCGCCACGGTAAAAGCAAAGCCAGTTCTTTGGACAAAAATAGGTTGTGACCAAGAGCCAAGTGATAAAAGTGCTGGCATGAGAAGCACTTCACGGGTGTGGGTTTCAACCTGACCCAGCAAGAGCCATGTGAGTTCCCTTCCACGTTCTGAAGACACTTGCCATGCGGGATGACACAAACCTGCTTTTCAAAAAAGTTCACGGGAGACAAGAACTTGGAAAAAGTAACACTGACCTTTTTTTTATTATTATTTGTAATTTTTGGCATGACTGCTCCAATTTCACACTGTATTTACAAATGTTTCTACTGTTCGAAAGACTCCAATCAAAATTATTGTGAGATTTTTAGAATTAGGACCTGTCCTCCACAACTCTGTTTCCATGGTGGGAACCATACCCCGACAGGGCCACACTAGTGACAGGCAAAGGAATGCCTCTTCAGTCCCCCACCAGGGCCAGCTGCCTATGGTGGCTTTCCATCAGTCACAAAACATACCTATTAATTAGAAGTTGACTGTCAAAATCTCCAAAGGGTGGCACCTCCCTCTGGGGTCTCCCAACAACAGTCAGGTCTGTAAGAAGATCCAAAAAATATTCCTGCTTTAAAAAATGCAGGGGGAAGAGCTGATGGGAGAAAATAAATAAATAAATAAAAATTAAAAATATAAAATGCAGGGGCCTTAACTTACTCTTTTCTGTTAGCATATTTCCTACTCACTTTTGAT
>NW_007726382.1:641976-705517 GCF_000696425.1 Galeopterus variegatus | reverse complement strand
CACCAGGGCCAGCTGCCTATGGTGGCTTTCCATCAGTCACAAAACATACCTATTAATTAGAAGTTGACTGTCAAAATCTCCAAAGGGTGGCACTTCCCTCTGGGGTCTCCCAACAACAGTCAGGTCTGTAAGAAGATCCAAAAAATATTCCTGCTTTAAAAAATGCAGGGGAGGGGGGAGCTGATGGGAGAAAATAAATAAATAAATAAAAATTAAAAGTATAAAATGCAGGGGCCTTAACTTACTCTTTTCTGTTAGCATATTTCCTACTCACTTTTGATCCTAGATAGCTCAGCACCTCCCTTGGTTGCTAAAGTAGAACACAGTAGGTCCACAGAAGAATTACTGACAAGTAGAAAAATCTGTCAACCATTTCTGCAGGTATTTTTTAAAGATGATGTAAACTGCACTCTATTTATTATTATTAATGAAACTTACAAAAGGAGATTTTGAAGTTTCAGGATCATGCCCTAAATCTGTTTCTCTCTGCTAGGTAAGCACTCCACATAAGCATCTGTCTGGACTTGTCTGACATATATTAATCTATAATTAATCTAGATATCTTGTCTCCATTTATAAATGAGTCACTTGAAGGGTTATCCCTGAGGAAAGGTATAGAAAGAGCTCTGGAGTTAGGATCCAGAGACCAAGGTTCAAACACGGCTGAGTGACCCTGGGCAAGTTAATTGACCTGAGGAGTCCCAGTTGTGTCACCTACAAAACAGGGAGAATGACATACTGCAGAGTGCTGTGTTGATAATCGTGTGAGATGATCTGTTTGAAAATACCTAGCACAGTCTGTGCTATATGTGTAGATGTTAAGTAAGACTCACCCCCTTCCTTTCTAGTCTTGGATTCATAGAACACAGAGCTCATAATAGAAACCGAGGAACTAGGTGATGTCTAAAAGAACATTACATGCTGGGATGATGGAGGCCCCAAAGTCATTTCATTTAATAAAGAGTAGTTTGGGGGCTGGCCAGTTAGCAGAGCTGGCTAAAGTGTGATGCTCATAACACCAAGGCCAAGGGTTTGATCCCTGTACCCTCCTGCTGCAAAAAAAAAAAAAAAAAAAGAGTAGTGTGTTTGCTTGGGAGGGGACAGTAGTGGTTGAGTAGAGGAACCTGAAAGTTGCATCTCCCAGAATAGAATTAGGATTTAAGATGGAAACCTTAGAAGGCAGGCTCCATTCCTACATGACCAGGAGCTTTCTGCCTGGTTAGGACATGGTTTCTCGGGAGTAGCAACGCTCTCAGCACTACAGGACTTCAAAAACTACCTTAAAGAGACCATTTGGGAATCTGGTAGGGGATGCTGCAGAGCTGAAAACACCAGAGTATGGATATGACATTGAAACGCATTTGGCCCTGAGACTGAATGTCAGTGAATGCTCATGTGCAGTCCCATAATTCAGTCTAAAAAAAGAAAAAGGAAGAAGATACCAGATTAGAAGGAATTTTTCAAATTCAATATAATTTATAGCATTTGCATTTAAATCATTTCTTCCTTTTAAAATATTCAAAGTTATCATAATATTGTTAGCAAACATTTAACCCTTTATTCCACTCCTCAGAATAGTAGTTACCGAAATGAACGTGTTTATACGTCTACTTCTTACTACATTTTATAATAAATTTAGACATGATCTTCGTGAGGAAGAAATATAACCCCCAGCAACAATCAAATCTCACTTAAAAATTCAAAAAGTTTTAAAAGTACATATCCAAAGGGAAATGGCGCTTTTGTTATATCCAACTAACTTCCCCATTGCCTTCTGTTGATGACTGAGTTTGTAGTGACAGACATCTGTGGCACTGGAGGAACTGAGAAGAATGAGATGACCATCGTAAAGAAACCGAGACTCGGAGATGGAGGAAAGGGACAAAGGCCACTTGGGGCAGCTGCAGGCACAGAGCGGTCCTGAGAAATGGGAAATCACAGTGCAGTGGATTGGAATGAGCAGGAAGGAATCCTTTCTTGACACTAAGACTTGTCAAAACTGTTAAGAAAACAGTAAGAACCGTGGAGTGGTGAATCATCCGACAACACACCTGGATTTTGACTGATAATGGCTATGGCTGTTAAGGGTGAAGATAACAGGCAAACTTTTTGGTCACAGGATCCCTTTAGAAAATTTTTGGCAACTCTAAAGAGCACATTATATCTATCATTATGTACCATAGGAGAAATTAAACTGAGAAAATTTTAAAACAGAACAATGCATAAGACTGCATTTCTTTCTTTAGCCCTCTGAGCATCCTACCTCGTGTAGCCTCCAAAAAACTCCAGCGTTGGGCCGGCCCGGTGGCGCACTGCTACAGTGCGCCGCTTGGGAGTGTGGCGGCGCTCCCGCCGAGGGTTCAGATCCCACATACAGACCGGTTCCCGCTCACTGGCTGAGCGAGGGGCGGGCACAGCACCGAGGGTTGCGATCCCATTGCCGGTCCCGGTCCGGTACGGTCGCCACACTGAGGGTTGCGATCCGTTGCCGGACACGAAAAAAGGAAAGAAAAAAAAAAAAACTCCAGCGTGTACACAAGAGGATAAGAGTTAAAAAGGTAATTTGCATCTCAGTGTTATTACAATAGTAGTTTTGTCCTTGCAGACCCCCAGCAAGGGTCTCAGGGACGCCCAGGGGTCTCTGAACATCATTTGAGAGCTTCTGATGTAGAGCAAACCTTGAGTTCTTGTCAGGAAAAGAGGAAATTCAGAGAAACATGCTTCAATTTTTTTTTTTTTTTTTTTGCATTTTATATATTGGGATTCTGGAGTCATCTTTTGAATATAGAGTTCCATGGCAAAAAAAACAAAACCCAAAACAGTTTTAAGCCACTGGTTGAGTGTATATCATGAAATACAGTGCATAATAAGAGAAGAAACCTAAGAATTCAAAAATAGATGGTCTTTATTTTTAAAAAGACGAAAATATTTAATTGAGGATTGATGCTTTGTTATAAGAACAGTGCACACATTAAGTTTCTTAGATGAGCCCAAAAAGTAAGTCTGTTGAGTGGGAAAAAAAGTTCATAAAGTACATACTAGAAAGAATATATTATGATACACATTCTATAATCTACAGAGTGTTATAGCAATATTTTATTTCAACTATTTTATGAGTAAATGAATATATTCTGAAACTTTTTATTGGGTATCTACCATATGCCTGGCACTAGGCTAGGCACAGCATAAATGCCCTTTATAATTTAAAAAAATCAGTGAGTTCATTTTGGAGATTTATAAAGGCAGGAGAGGGGCCACAAAAGGGTGGTCGCATCTACGGCTGCCTTGGGGATGCTGGGTGGACTCTGGCACTGTGACCGTTTTGAGAGAGAGAGTCCCCAGCCAGAAGCCTGAAAACTGGGATCTGTCCGTATTTGGATCATCTCCCAAGACAGAATTACACAAAACATTACAGCTGTTCTGTGCTTCAGTTTCCCGTCGAGACCCTATAATGACCTCCTTTCAGTGTAAACACAACAGAGCTATCAATATGAAAATGTCTTAGAATTAAAGATGCTGCTGATGAATTAAGCCAAGTTTTTTAAAATCTTTTATTGAAAATAACATATGTGAGAAGCACACACGTAAGTCTAGCAGCACCCAAATTAAGGAAGGAGCCACCACAAAGCCTCTCTCTGGCCCCTAGCATTTCATGACCCATCCTTTGGGGAGACTGCAATTCTGGCTTCTAAGAGCACAGATTACTTTTGCTGCTTTTGTGCTTTGCATTAATGGAAGTGTGCAAGGTATACCCTTTTGGCTGCTTTCATTCAACTTTGTACTGTGAGATTCAACCTTACTATTGGCTATAATATAGGCTGTTCGTTCTCAGTGCTATATAACACTCCACACTGTGAATGTATCACAGTTTATGTCTCCATTCTACTGTGAAGGTTTTGAGCGATTTCACATATAGCCCTTTACCTGTGGAAAACACCAGGAATTCTTTCTCATGCAGAAGGAGAGATCCACAGATGAAATTCACCATTTCCTTTCTACTTTAATTGGTCTGATCAAAGGAAATTTTTGTTTTCCTTCCATGTCAGAATTAGAACTTATCTGACTATAAATTAAGTATTAGTCATTTTGACTAGGAGTCACGGAAAGGAAAAGGGAGTTAATAGGTTGACAACTGATTCCAGTGGGTTCTCTTCCTAATTCCAAAGGAAACTGGCCTGGCTTTGGGTGCTGATCATTTCTTGAAGGAGGGACCATGTCTTGGGTTTGTTTTTGGTTCTGTGACAGTGTCTACACCCAGGAACGCTAGTCAATGTGTGGTACTGGTGGACCAAGCAGATGGTGGGCGGGAGGGAAGCAGCACCCAAACACGATACCAAAAAAAAAGCACCTGAAATTACCACTTTAGAAAATCAAACAATGTTTATGCATAGAATAACACAATTTTTTATTCACACATCCCACCTTTGACATTAATCAGAGCCCTCACCGATGGGCTGTATGTCATCTTTTCCACTCCTAGTAGTTTACAGATTTTTTACTTTGAAGTGGAAGAAAAAAATAAAAGAAGCAAAAAAGAGCCGTAGCTGCCCCAAAAGGAATGAGGAAGTGAGAACTCTCAGTGTCTGGCTGGCTGTGCCTGTGTGACAGCCCATGATGTTCTTTCCGGTCTCAGTAACATTCTGAGTTTCCACCTGCCCGCCCCCTGCCGCTTATAATGCAGAGCACGTGAAGTCAGAGCAGCTCAGTCTCCGAAGCTCTGCCAGTGGATTAACAGGAGCTGAGCGTCATGCTGTTTCTCCCATTTTCCATAGCTCACTGGAAGTAAAAGAACTCTGGCTAGAGGCCCTCCGAGGGTAAGTACTATAAATTAACGTGACTAGAAATTATAAACTGCCTAGCAGGTCGTGGGTCATTAAGATCACATGCAACAGAAAACAGCTAGACTGTGGAATACGCACCAGTGTTAGAAAAACTCGGAACATGGAATGCTTTGCTTCAATATGAAGGCTGCACTTTTTTTGGTATAGGAATTCTGTAAATGATATCTTTGTTTGATGTTTACTATAAATAGCATCCTGGGAATAAGTTTTTTCCCTTTTTGGGTTGTGAGAAAATTCATGCAGAGCACTTAATACGGTGCCTGATCTATAATGAGCACTCCAAAAAAATGTTTGTTGTGGTGGTGATTGGTATTCAGATTATGTCGCTTGGTGGGAAAGTAATAAATGAACAACAAAGTTTGGGATGGTAAAGATTTCCGGCTTAAAAATTTAGAAATAAGTGTGTTCAGATGCTGTTCTTAATAGCATAAGACATTTGGTAACATAGAACTGACTTTAAATGTAAGCTTTTCTCATAGTTTGAACCTGTGTGTTTCGGCCAAGTGGCACTGAAATTGACCAACTTATTATACGTGTACCTCCTAACTCTCTTCCAAATGATTTGTTGTAGACATAGCCAAAGCCACACAAGAGTGAAGTTCCTCACTGGACAGTCAGCCCAAAGTCTAATGAAGTTGATAAGCAGCTGCAATGCTGTACGTACCCCTCTGGCGTTTATTAATTTGTATTTTCTAAAGCAAGAGCCAAAAGATGTTTACCTAATTTTATTTTTTCTCTTTTAGCCAAAAACACTAAATGCCAATAATATGGAGACATTAATTGAATGTCAATCAGAGGTAAGAAAGCGATTTTTAAAACCTTTTTATCTATGCTGTGAGAATATGGAAAACTTTCTGTTTTAATTGAATATTATTTAGATTAATTATCACAGTAGAAAAATAACATTATAAATGCAGTAAATCAAACACATTAATTGGGATCTTACATGATAACAATCAAGACTTTAACATTGATTCTAGGAGCTAGAAAAAAAATCAATGCACTCTACTTAATTTTTAATGTGAATTAGATGTTGTATGTGTATTTTGTGAGGAAAGACTGGGAAAGTTTCTTCAGTCATTATTTTCAGTTGAAATAAATATATTTTTAGGGTGATATCAAGGACCATCCACTGTTGGCATCATTTGAGAGTGAAGATAGTATCTGCCAGCTAGTTGGTGAGTTTTGAAAATATATTGATTTTTTTGAATCATAATTGATTATACATATTTGTGGAGTATAGAGTTGAATATCAATATCTGTGTATAGTCTGTGATGATCAAATCAGCATAATTAGCCATACTGATCTTTTATCTAAGTGCTAACAACAAGTGTTCTTGGTTTGCAAAACCACAGTGTTTTACTCTACTAGGAATTTATTTTCATAAGTGTTCTTTTAAAGACCGCAGAACATTAACACTTAAATGGCAGGCATGCTCCAGCTTACTAGAGCAGAGAGCAGTCAGATAGGAAAGATCCTCTCTATAGCCAATCCCCCAGCTCTGCAAAGGGTTTTTAGTGGGCTTAAATCTCCTGGCCATTTATGTTTTGACAATTAAAGCATGCATACATTTGAAAAACACACAGTGCCTTTTCTGTTTCTTCCTTCTCTAATGGAGAATGCATCTAAGAGCCCGTGAAGCAGTTGTCACTGAGCTCAAATCCCAAAGAACCCACCATTCGCTCTCAATTTTTTTCATAATGCACTTTATTGTAAGATAACCCTGACCCAGTTCTCCTGAACTATAAAAAGAAGCCACTTCTCTCTCATTCTTCTTCCACGTGCCAGTGGAAAAATGTATAGAAATATAGCTTTTATAATTAGAAAAAAAAAGAGACTTTTGAGGTGCAACACCTACTGCACACGTCTTCTGAATTTTCAAAGGATAGAATATCTTGGTAATGTTCTATTGATAATTCCCAGTTATCAGGTCTAGGTTCAAGCCTTCCTGCAGCAATTGGTGCTGGTCCCTTGTCTTAAAGCAGTAACCTGGAAAACCCAGGGGACTGCAGATGGTCTGAATGATGTAGCTCCCTCTAGTGGCTGCTTGGTGCTAATGCTGTAGAGGGTTAATGGCCAGCTCTGCTCACTCAGTGCCTTCAAATAATATTGAGCAAGTCACTTCCTCTCCTTATGTTTCATTTTCTTCACCAGTCAAAGGAGGAAACTAAAATAATCTATTTCACATCAGAAATATCCTCTAAAATTATTAAGGTCAATATGTTAAGATGGTTGTTTATGACCTGCACAGTTAGGTTTTGCTAATTTTCTGTAGCAAACAGCTGCAGAAGGGTGAAAACAGGAAAGGCGGGGACTTTGAGGAACGTTGGTGTTGATGTTTAAGTGTCCGTTACCCTGGTAACAGCGTGGTTGTTTTTCAGTAGGTTTTTCTAGATTAAGATTCACGCCCTTTGCTTTCTTGGTTTTTCAAAATTATTTCCCCCACATGGCATATTATAGATGACATTATGTGGCCGACAAGATCCATTTTGTTATCTGAACCTTTGCTTATTAGCATTGTGATCTGATTCCTCTCTGCCTTGTTTTCATGGGTGTAGAAGTTAAGAAGAGAAAGAAGGTGCTGTCCTGGCCCTTTCTCATGAGAAGGCTCTCCCCTTCATCAGATTTTTCGGGGGCTTTGGAGCCTGAACTGAAAGTGTCACTATTTGATCAGCCCTTGTCAATCATCTGCGGTGAGAACGACACACTCCCCAGACCCATCCAGGTAGGTGCTCATTTACTCATAAGTCTACTTCAGTTTTCCATCAGATGTGAAAAATCCTTGGGAAATCTGGCTGCAGTTCTCATGCTACACTTGGTGGGGCTGAACTTCACTCTTGGAAGTGGTGCTCCCACATATTTGTGCACAGGAGAATATCTGACTGCTTACATTCTAAAAATTTATTGTATTTGCCAATGAGCATGGAGTGGCGATCCCTCCAGTCCTTTGACTTCACAGAGTTAAGAATGCTGAAAATGTGTAGCTTCTGAAAAATCAACAGGCATAGAGGGAGTATAGAGTATATGATCAGAAATCCAGTTCAAAAGGAGGGGGTCCCAAAGTCATTTCAGAATATGCAAAATTAGAGCTTTCACAATTTACATCTTCTTAGAAAAATGGCAGTGCTGAGGAAGACAGTTGACAGCAACTGGACTGAAAGCAAAAACTGGCTAATAGAGGAGAGAACTAACTTAGAGAGAGAGGATAGTTTATGACAGGTAGAGTTAAGAACTGTTCGTGTACATTATTTTAATTTTCTTCCTCCAACCTAGACATAGATTTTCATGTATTACTAGCAGCAAAGTGTGTGTCTTCAGACAAAGGGTGACCGTTTCCTGTCCCTGTGCTTGTTTCCTTAGGATATTCTCACCATCCTATGCCTTAAAGGCCCTTCAACAGAAGGGGTGTTCAGGAAAGCGGCCAACGAGAAGGCCCGCAAAGAGCTGAAGGAGGGGCTCAACTCCGGGGGCGCCGTGGACCTGGAGGGTCTCCCCGTGCACCTGCTGGCCGTGGTGCTTAAGGTGAGTTCACAGCATTTGTGCCTAAGAACCCGCAGCAGGCTCTGACTCGCTCATTCTCAGCAAACAAGAAATGGGCTCTTCTCCCTACAAGGCAAGGTCAACTAGTCTTAGAGTTTAATTTTTTTTAGTGAAGCCCTTTATTTATGTATATAAGCATCTCTTTCTGTGAGCCCAGATTCCAACAAAAAGGGAGGCATTAAGTTCCTCCAGAATGTTGATGAGAAAAGACAATTCGATTGTCCTATGGCTGAGTCCGAACCCCTAGACCTGGTGGCCCCTCAGAAATCACCCACCTGGGGATGATGCCTTGTACTTGGCCTGTTGTTAGGAAGTTGCTGAGAGAGGATGTGAGCTCAAGGGGTTCCTGACATTAATCACATGCACGATTAAAGGGGGCACAGTCTAGGGTAGGACGCACAGAGAGTTCCCTGAGATGAAACCCAACGGCACGTTACACAAGACAAAGAGGCCAACAGGCCCCCTCTCACCCTCCAGGACTTCCTCAGAAGCATCCCCCTGAAGCTACTCTCCTGTGACCTCTTTGAGGAGTGGATGGGCGCCCTGGAGAAGCAGAAAGAGGAGGACAGAATCGAGGCCCTGAAACAGTGAGTCGTCGGGGCGATTCCCGGGCAAGGCTCCCTTCCTCTCTGCCCTTTCATTCTTTCCACAATGGTCGGATGCTTCATGATGCGTATTTCATGAAAATCGTGATGTTTAGGAAAGCAGAGCGGAATTGCACATCCACTCCCAGGATAAATACTAGGAGGTGTCCTGGTTTTTTTAAAGTAATTTTAGCCAAATAAAAGGAGAGGCTTCTTCAAAAAGAAGACAGTGAACTTCTATGCTCACAAATTCCAAGAAGGGATGGGAGTGTAAGAATATAAGGAGTTTAAAAAGTTTGAGATAAAATCATACCTGAAAGATTTAACACAGACTCACCAGCAAAGTGTAGGGATTTGGAGTTTTCTTCAACCTACATCAATTGGTGTTGTGCAAGGCAAGAATTCTTCCATAAAACATGCCTTAAAATGTACCAGAACAATCTAGAAGGGATTGTTTTGTTCATAAAATTCCATAGCACATTTCACAACCTTATAATTAACCAAAATGAAAACTGTATAAGAACAAATGCCCATGAGAGTAATAATAATTACGTATGTAAATGGAAAGTGTGACCTGTTAGTGACTAGAGAATCCTAAATTCCTCACTGTAAAATGTCAGCGCTTTTGCCACGTCCTAAGAAATTGTCCCACATGGCTAAGTACGTTCAACAAAATATTATAGAATCGAAGACATTGAGTGTCTGTCCCAAAATGAAAATCCTAAGATAATCACAGTAAGTTTATACCTAGACATGAAGCTGTTTCATAACGGTACCTTCTTATGAGAAATGAAAATGATCTGTATGTTGGAGTTGCCATTTCAGTTTTTGAAAAAAGTGAGACTTTAAAAAGCCTTATTATCAATTTTAAAAATCATGCTTATTAACAACATCACTATTTAAGCACTGCCTTGACCATATTTATGAACATGCCCTTATAAACTGATTTATTCTCCAAAAAGATTTTTTAGAGTGGTATAAAAATGTGTCATCTTCATCTGGTGACCACAGTTCAAAAAAAGACAAGAAAACCAGTCTCACGGTGTTAGAAAAATTCTACGTGGCTCAAAGATTACTCATCAAAATGATTTTCAAAATGTAAAGGCAAACCGTGGTAATTAATGCAGTTTCTGCTTCATAAGTTAGGATCTGGGTAAATAATAAAGGGTTGTGTTATTGGTGTCCCAATTATAAAGACCGGTCTCTTAGCTCAAGACCTTGTGGTCAACCAGTTTCATTCTGTGTCAGTTGCCACTGGAGGAATCCGAATGAACATTTCACAATATTACTTGTGAAAATGCACCTTCCTCATTTTAAAGGAAGTCTGGTTTGGGCAGAAACTTTCAACTTGCTACACCAAAGCCAGATAGGCCATTAGCCTCCTTGAGAACTAACATCCCTTAACTTCATTCCAGGGTTGCAGATAAGCTGCCCCGGCCCAACCTCCTGCTCCTCAAGCACGTGGTCTCCGTGCTATACCTCATCAGCAGGAACTCCGAGGTCAGCAAGATGGACGCCAGCAACCTGGCTATCTGCGTCGGACCCAACATGCTCACCCGAGACAGTGACCAAGATTTGTCATTTGAAGCCCAGAGAGACTTGAACAATAAGGTTTGTTCTGCTTATTTTCAAGAAATTCCCAATTAAGATCTCACCATCTGTTTGCAAAAGCCCAGCAATGAAATATTCCCGAATTCTCCAACTGACTCAGGATCACAGTAAAAATACAAGGCACAGAATGCTTTTGTAATCATTCCACTCTCTTAGATACGTGCATTTGAGGAAACTGAATAAATCTGTGTCTTCTGTCGTCCTGTGAGACAGAAGATAAGTATTAAAGATTTTTATGTCACTATCTCCCAGGATAGAAAAAGACCTTTTGCTTTTTTCTTTTGTGCAACACACTGTCAGTCCCACTATCACTTTGGGAAACTACTTGCTTAAATGAAAAAATGTATTTACTTTAAAATAAAAGACTTTTTTAAATTGTTAAATAAAAAAAAACGTGTCTCAAAAACACCAAATAACATCTAATTTTAATGTATATGATTGTTACCAAATTTCTGTATGCTCTTTTCAGACACATAAGTCTCTAATTCACATTTTGGCCCCTCCTCCATAGTTGACCCCCACGACATCCCCAATCTTTCCCCCCTTCCTAAAAAAAAAAAAAAAGTCTTTAAGCTGACAACCTGCTTATTTTTCTTGACAGATTAAGACATTGGTGGAATTCCTCATCGATAACTGCCTTGAAATATTTGGGGAGAACATTCCGGCAAAATCCAGTCTCACTTCTGATGACTCCCTGGAACACACTGACAGTTCAGGTACAGAATGTGCTGTCCATCCGTGACGACGGTGGGGCGAGGTCCATGCCAGTCTGACCATCCATGCCAGTCATGTAAACTATCTCTGGTATTTGAAGCAGAAGTTACCTTCACAAATTACCAAGTCACACTAGGCTCAAGTCCGTAAGGAAGTCGCTAAACATGAAAACTTCGCCCTTTGATCTTCCTGCGGTGCTGCCTCAGAGGCAGACACTCAGCTGCAGTCTGGAACTTTTCCTGTCCCTATTCTAAATCACAGATAACTGCTCATTTTTCCAAGTATTTTTTAGCTATAGAGATAGGGTGAGAAAATTTTCTTTCCGCATACTGGAATGTGAGTTCATTAAAATGGCAGTGGATCCAATGAAAGAGCCATGCAAAGGATCGATCTGAAAGTTTAAGATCAGTAAATTTTCAGTGAAATGCTGTCTTCTCTTTTCTCATTTTATTCTTTCTCCTCCTCTTTCACTCCTTCCCTCCTTCCCTTTTCCTACTTTTCTTCTCATCTCAAAATAAATTTGAAAAGAAACCAAGTTTTAATGTGGCAAATTTCTTGTCACATCAAGCCCCAAAGTCTTTCCACCCAACTACCTAGTGCCATGACTGGTGTGAACAGGGTAAACTGCAGGAACGTGTATTTCTAAAAGAACCTGAACAAAAAGTCCAACTGTCCCTTAACTTCCCCCAGATGCATCAACCCAGCAGAATGACTCAGCCTACGACAGCAACGACCCCGATGTGGAAGCCAGCAGTGTCCTCAGCTCCCAGGTGCCCGCGGTGGCGGCTGCGGGCACGCACGTCGGGGAGTCCATCAGCGCGGTGGCCAGGCTGGGGGGCGTCCTCAGGCAGCCGGACAGGAGACACTCAGAACCTGGCACGTCGTCCTCACGAGAGTGCCTGGAGAGCCGGAGAGCAAGCCAAAAACTAACGAAAAGCCAGGACGACTTCGCCAGGCCCCAGGCAGCCTGTCGTGTGCAAGGGAAGGAACCTGAGGACCCCTTCCCCGAGGAGGCCTTCGCGGCAGTGCATGGCACAGGCAGGGGCCCGGGGGACCTGAAGACCAGGAACTTGCCCCAGGGCCCCGTGCGCCCACGGGGACCAGCGCCCAAGGCCTTCTCCAGTGGCTCGCTGGATGGGTCCTCCGACAGCTCGCCCGTGGCCTCTCCTTCCAGTCCCAAAAGGAATTTCTTCACCCGACATCAGTCTTTTACCACAAAGACTGAGAAAAGCAAACCCAACCGAGAAATTAAAAAACACTCCATGTCGTTCTCCTTGGCCTCTCACAAAAAGCTGCTGAGCAAAGCCCCCAGCGCTGGGTCCGGGGGATCCAAAGGCTTCCCCAGAGACCCAGCCAAGAAGGATGTTAGAAAGGACAGCCAGCTCGCCGGCCGAGTGGTCCAGGAACACGGGTGTGGCATCCACAGCCAGGCAGCCCCAGGCTTCGGCTCGAGGTCCTGTGCGCTCCTGGGGGACGAGGTGTTCCTGCAGGTGGATCAGAGGAGCCCCGGAAGCCCGCCGTCCTATGCAGAGGCCGTCCTGGGCCAGTCTGGGCTTGCTGCCCATGGAAGCCAAACGGTGGCAAGTATGCGGGCCAGAGTGCTCAGCGGGGACCCCACAAGGCCACCTCTCCCGCCTCCTCAGCAGGGAGGGGACACGAGAAACAGATGCAGTGCAGAGTCGCCTCATCAGCACAGACTCTCGCCCATGGCTGAGCGCTGGAAACAGAGCAGGACTGTCAGTGCTTCTGGGGAAATTCTAGGACATGTGACTGTACCCAGCAGACCTGAGCTCCACCGGCTGAGGACCGCGTCCGAGTCTCTGCAGAAAAATAAGCAGGACTATCTAAGGCGACAATGCAGCCAGCCGCTCTTTGACGCTGTCCAGCTCCAATATGCTAAAGAATCCTACATTTAGGAACAGGGACCATCCTCCATGACATAGCTTGTGGTATCTCTGTAAATACATGACTGTCTAAAGAACTGCTTTTAGATTCTGTTTTCAAAAAAGTCATTGAATAAGCTCCTTTAGAAAGTTGCGTAGAGTCCTCCTCAGTGAGGATAGCTGCACAGTGGTGGGCGCGTCGGATAGTGTGTGTGTACCTGAATCTGTGCAATATGTCACAAATGTACAAAGTGTGTTATGGACAAGGTGGTAGCTGCAAAGCATGTCTACATAAATCCCTGCACACATTCGCTTGTGTACCTGCGGTAAAGTACATTGCTGTTCTTTGCCTCCTGGGGCGTTTTCCTATTGATTAGTGTTTAAAAATCATCTTTGCTTTTTTAAATGTTGCCTCAAATGTCATGCCATTTGTCACATTTTCTTAGGGAAAAATGTTTAAGTCTCTGGTAGTTTACTCTACTAAGCAGCCTGTGATAACTAATCACCACAGTAGAAGAAACAGACTACAAGAAAAAGAATCCAGTATTTGGCGTTATCAAAGACATTACAAATTCCAGGGGAAAAAAAGGCCAACGCGAAAAATATGAAAAGTACTTAAATATGTTCTTTCAATTATCTCATTAAATTTCATCTGAGGTAAAATGCATTACGTCAATATTAACTCATTCATAGCACTTTGAGTTTCTTTGCAGTTTAATGATGTCTTATCCAATAGTGTAGAGGTAAATGATTTTAGATGTATTGGGGGCCACATATAAACTTCAATGTAATTTCACTACAATAAATTGCCTTCTTTATTTGAAAGTAAAAATGTTCATTCTTTACTAACATGTTACCTCCTTCCCCTCAGTTAATAGAAATCCACCAAAAAAAGCATTCGCACATTGGTTTATTCAACAAGCATTTACTGAGTATATATTCATTATTCCAGACTAATAGGCCAGACTGGGAATCTTGCATTTAGGAAGAGACAGTCCCTGTTCTCCGGGAGTTTGCAAAACCATAAAAAGTTCCCACTTCAAGCCATTTTTTTCAGCAGACAGTCATTCAGAGGACAGAAAAATTTAGTTTACAGATACAGGGTAATAAAACAAATGTAATATTTCCCATTTCCAGTGAATTAAATCTTTCAGTGCTTTTACATATACTTACCTCATTTTTATGATGCTCAGTTTGATTATTACTAAACATAATGGTAAAATGTTTGTCATGTATTAGAACTTTACTGCTCAATGATTAAGATATTTATTTACCCAGTATCTTAGAGAGATACTGGACTTCAAATTTCCTTATTTTATCAGCTTTTTGCATAAAACACTGTGCAGGCTTTTGATTTGTTATAGAAATATGTCTTTGTTGGCTAGCTACCAGATGGTGAATACCTACTGATTTCAGAGATCATTTGTTAATAGTGTCATACAAAGTTAATAACATTGTAAACCAGATTGCTCAAGGCAGCATGCTCAGAACTAATATTAAAAATAACTTATTTAAAAACAATAATAATATATAAACTCAAAGGAGCAGACCTTCCCTCTCTGACTGCTAACTTAATAAAAGCAATCCCTTGCAAGAGTTGGACACTAACAGAAGTAGTTACAATTTTAGCATCTACCATGTGCCAGGCACATTTCAGAATTGAAAAAAAAATTCCCCACCGTGTTCGTAGTAACTTCTTACTGAGAATCAGAGAATGCTCATCAACAGATCATTAAGAGTATAAGGTAGGAAGCTTCAAATGCATTCCCACTTTACCATTGACCAGACTTCCATGTGACCCCACTCAGGTCACAAAGATCTTCCCCAAATTTCCTTCTTTTTAAAAAGTAGGAATGAGACTGGAAGTCCACAACTGCTCCAATGGGTTCCAAGACAGGAAGCACATAAGTGTCGTGGTTTGCTGACAGACACATGTGAGCTGCTTGTAGCCAAGCAAATGTCATTCTTGTGACTGTCTTTGAACGGTGGAGGAGACGGTTGCAGTGACTATTTCAAATATTACCCAGCGTGGTGCTGCCACCTCCATCCATGCAGTGGCTTCCACGTGAACTCGTATTAGTTTGCAAGGGCTACTGTAAAAAGTACCACAGACTGGGCGGTAATAAACAGAAACTTACTGCCTCCCAGGTCTGGAGGCTGGAAGTCCAAGGCCAGGCTGTGGGCAGGGTTTGTTCTTTGTGAGGCTGTGAGGAAAGGGTCTGGTCTGTCTTCTCCTGTGTCTCTTCACGTTGTCTTCTCTTTGTGTGTCTGTCTCCAAATTTCCCCTTCTTAAAAGGACACCAGTCGTACTGGCTTAGGGGCCACCCTAATGACCTCATTTTACCTGTTTAAAAGTCCTGTCTTCATATACAGTAATTCTGAGGCACTGAGGGTAAGACTTCAACATATGAATTTGGGGGGGCGGGGGGCAGAGAAATGGACACAATTCAATCCATAACACCTGGTTTTATAAAATAGTACTTAATGATACCTTAATCACACCAACAATTTAATATTTCACCATTACTAGAGGGCTAAGGCTTGCAGTGAGATTTGGATGATATTGAAATGATACTTTAGTCAAGGATCTGGGAACACCAGAGCTCCAACCTCCTAAAAACCCATACAAAGACAAATGTGCCTGACACCCCAGTGCAAGGTATATGCTAAAACCAGGTCGGAAGTCAAGGCCTAAGCAGGGACTTCAACCTAAATCCAGCTATTACCCTTGGGAAATTTTCTCTTCTCCTATAAAGAAGGGGAAGTGTGGGTTGACACATGATACACTGTGATGATCTGCCATGATATACTATGCTCCCCAGCACTGCCCATGACTGAAAGAAATTAAAACTTGATCTAGAAATGTTGGCTTGTGGGAGTTAACTAACGGTGGATGCCTTTCCTGGAGCTGAGCAAAACTGCAATGTTCTCAGAGCACAAACCCAACAAATACACCTGTGTTGCACTGGGTCCCTTAGCAGTCGAAACAGCAGCTATGGCTTGTGACACTAATAAAACAAATAACAGCTAATAGACACAGTGCTTCCCATGACCATAGTTGAGAATGTCCAAACAGCTATAAATACTGTTTACCCTAATGCACAATTAAAAGAATAAATTTATTGATAAGTTCTCCTGCCTGCGATTGCCCTGGAAGAACTGCCAGCACATGCTGTGCCCCCGAAGGGTCAGGCAGATGGAAACCCACATCAGATGGGATCCCACGTATTTCAAGTTTCTTCTGTAATCAAATTATGTAGTCTTAGCTCTTCATCTGAAAAAGGAGAATTACTGAGGAATCAGAAGTAGAAAGAAACATTTTCCTAGAGATGACTGTGAAAACTTCGCCCTTTAATTTTCCTGCAGTGCTGCCTCAGATGCAGACACTCAGCTGCAGTCTAGAACTTTTCCTGTTCCTATTCTAAATCACAGATAACTGCTAATTTTTCTAAGTATTTTTTAGCTATACAGATGGGGCGAGAAAATTTTCTTTCCACATAATGGAATATGAGTTCATTAAAATGGCAATGGGTCCAATGAAATAGCCATGCAAAGGATCGATTTGAAAGTTTAAGATCAATAAATTTTCAATGAAATGCTGTCTTCTCTTTTCTCATTCTTATTCTTTCTCCTCCTCTTTCCCTCCCTCCCTCCTTCCCTTCCCTCCCTCCTTTCGTCTCATCTCAAAATAAATTTGAAAAGAAACCAAGTTTTAATGTGGCAAATTTGTTGTCACATCAATCCCCAAAGTCTTTCCACCAAATTACCTAGTGCCATGACTGATGTGAACAGGGTAAACTGCAGGAACGTGTACTTCTAAAAGAACCTGAACAAAAAGTCCAACTGTTCCTTAATAAAAATTTTAAGGAAGGATGTAAGGCTATTACTATTTACAAATTATATAATTAGGTACCTAGAAAACTCAAGAGAATCAACCAAAAACAAAAACTACTAGAAATAATAAGAAAACATGTTCAGCAAGCAATAAGTCAAATTAATAGGCAGAAATCAACAGCCTTCATACATAATAACAACAGTTAGAAAACATAATAAAAGAAAAGGCCTCACATACATGACAACAAATAGATTAAAAATCTAGGCATAAACTTAGCAAAACTCATTTGACAAAAACTTGAAAATGTTCCTGCAAGACAAAGAAGTAGAGTTGAATAAACAGAAGCATTTATATTCTTGGAGAGTAAGATACAAAATCACAAAACATGCTCAGTTTTCCCAAGTTAATTTACATCCTTAAGGTGATCTCTATAAAAGAACAGGAGGGTTTTTGTTTGGTTTTTGGTTGTTTTTGATGCTTACTGAACCAAAGACACTGAATTTGGAGATCATATCAAAAAATCAATAAGCTCTAAAAGGAAAGAGAACTCCAGAAAAGAGGCACCATGAGGGAAAACTAGCCCAGCTGGATTTAAGCCATGCTCAGTGCTCAAACAGTTGGGTGCTGGAGCTTTAAGAGACACACACCAACAGCACACACACAGGTAAATGCACTCAGGGCTTCAGTACACATAGACAATTCTATAAATAGTGTTGGTGTATGTGGGCGGCCATGGCGGGGGTACACACAATGTTGGAAGAATATTTCACAATAAATGCCAGGATAAATTCTAGATGGATCAAAAATTTAAACGTGGGAAGAGAAAGAATTGAAGTTCTAAGAGAATAAGGAAAAGTTCATATATAATCTCAGAGTGGGAAAGCCCTTTATAACATGACTTAAAATCCAGAAGACATGAAAGAAAATAATGACAAGCTAACAACATAAAAATCAGTAACGTCCTCATGAGTAAAGCGCCACAAATAAAATCAGAAGATAAATGACAAACTTAGAAAAATACTTACATCTCAACTAACAGAAAAAGGGCCAATTTCCATAATATGTAAAGTTCCTGTAAAATGGTAAGGGGAAGAACAAAACTCGATAAAAAAAACGTGTAAGGGATATAAATAGCCAATACATAGAAAAAGAAAGACAAATAGCCCTTAAACTTGAAAAGTTACTCAAACTCACACCTTTTTTTATAAAACTGAAACTACACTAAAACACTATTTCTCCCACCAGATAAGGAAAAATCTAAAAGTTTAATAATACACTGTGCTGATGAGGCTGTAGGGAAACAGGGATTTCATTCATTCCTGTGGGAAGTGGACATTGATGTGAAGGGTGGGAGTGGGTTTGCTGTGTGCAGATAACAGCAAAGGCACCAGTCCTGGGAGTGTGGCTGGGGGGTTCGGGGTGCAGGCTCCAGAGACAGGCTGTCTGGGTTCAAATCTTGAATCTATCACTTGCCATCTGACCTTGAACAAATTACTTAATCTTTCTTTACCTGCATTTTTCCATCTGCAATATGGGGATAACAATACCACCTACTCCAGGGCTGATATGAAGACTAAAGGAGATAAGAGGCATAACATGCTTCACAGTACCTGAAACCCATTAGGCAGGAGTTCAAAACATGCTAGTCCTCCGTGTGAACGTGAAATTTAGATTACTTTCCACAATGTGTTTGTTATATTACTTGCTTCCGCAAACTCAAGTACAGTAAACTATACAAATTCAGATTCATATTCACAGAGAGAAATTTTTAATTTCTCAATGTGACTTTTTGCTATTTGAGCACAGTGCTTTTCAGAAATGTAACCTATATGTTCAAGCCCTTAATGCACATGGTTAAGAATTAGAAATCCTGAAAGATGAAATTACTTAACTTTGTTTAGATAACAAAGGCTGGTGAGTTCATGTTTAAGTAGAGGCTCTTTATTTGAATTGTCTTTCATTTCTTTTTTTTTTCCTTTTTGTCTTTTTTCATGACCGGTAACGGGATCGCAACCCTCGGTGTCGCGCCCGCACCGCACTCAACCAGTGAGCGGACCGATCTCTATATGGGATCTGAACCCTCGGCGGGAGCACTACCACGCTCCCAAGTGCCACACTCTACCGAGTGCGCCACTGGGCCGGCCCATCTTTCATTTCTTCTTACAGTGAAATCTTAACACTATATAATGTGACAGTTTAGCATATAAGTACTTATAGAGTGTTAAAATCCCGCCTTGGAGAAGAATATCAAATTTCAATGAATCTAGTTTTTAAGCCCAAGAAAAACCTAGAAAAAATAAATGTAAAATATGTAGGAAATAAAAATATTAAAAATAATAAGCTGAAAAGAAATGCTGACAAATTCATATGTTAATTCTAAGATGCATTAACTCAGGGCTGGCCCGTGGCTCACTTGGGAGGGTGTGGTGCTGATAATACCAAGGCCATGGGTCCGGATCCCTATGTAGGGATGGCCAGTTAGCTCACTTGGGAGAGTGTGGTGCTGACAACACCAGGTCAAGGGTTAAGACCCTCTTACCAGTCATTTTTTAAAAAATAAAAATTTAAAAAAAAAAAAAATTAAAATGTATTAACTCTACACATTCTATGCATTTTCTGATTCTTCCTAAATTCTTTACATAATTTTAATTTAGTTACATAATTAAGTAGTTTCAAAGAAGAGTTTGCTATGATCTCAGAAACTGATAAGAAGCTATGCATCTTAAGTTCTTTACCCATGACCCTATGATATATGCCATTTCACCTTTCTGTTTCAATATGCTCATATATCTGTTTTACTCTTCATATGTAATTCAAATTGACTGTCTACAATTAGGGAAGGGAAAGGAAAATGGTGAAGCTGTTTTGAAAGATTAAAATTTTTCACAGTTAAAAGCAAAACATACCTTAACCACTCTGGGGAAGTGTTTTGACGTCACTCTTTGGGAAAGACTAACGGTTTGGATAAGAGGTCAATTCTCAGGACATTTATTCCCTTTCTAGTTTCTTCTTCATTCCTGCATTCTATGCACAGCAGCATGGTCTAATTGGAAGAGAAAATAGTTTGGGCTGAGAACTAAAGTCTGATCCTAGCTTCACTTAACTACATGAATGTCATCTTTAGCAAGTACCTGAGCATCTTTTTATCTCTGGTCCATCATCAAGATAACGATCTGTTTTATTCTTCCATAGACTTATTTATTATCATATTTATTGAGGTATAACTTACGTGCAGTAAACCGCATCCATTCAAAATGTACAATTTGATTAATTTTATCTGATATACATACTCATGAAAACACCACCACTGTCAAAATATGGAACACAGTGTTGATAATACTTTGTATTGTTAGATTTTTGTTGCTGTTCCATTTTGTTCTGTTTTTTCATCCATTCTAGTGGGTATGTAGTACTATCTAATTACAATCGCGATTTGCATTTTCCATTGATTAGTGATGTTGAGCATCTTTTCTTATGTTTATTGGCCATTTGTGAAGTATCCAGTCTTATACCCACTTTTTTATAATTAGGTTGTCTGTCTGAGAAGTACTGAGTTTTAAGAGTACTTCATATATTCTAGATGCAAACACTTTGTTTTGCAAATATTTTCTCCCAATCTGTGCCTTGTCTTTTTGTTTATGTTTTCTTAGCCATGGCTTTTGGAGAGCAAAGACTTTTTATTTTGCTGAAGTTCATCCTAGTATTTCTTTCTGTTATAATTTTTGCATGCATTTAATAAATCTTTTCCTAAAGCAGTGTCACAAAGTTTTCTTCCTGTTTTCTGCTAGAAATTGTATAGTTTAAGGCTGCACATCGAGGCTAGCAATGGAGCTGGCCCAACTACCAGGGATCCTGAGAGATGGGGGCCAGGCCAGCCCTGCCCCTGCCCACAGCTAGATCCTAGAACTTACTTATTAACCATGTGTGTTTCTTTGGGATGTTTGACTTATCTGCTCATGTCCTTCGCCATGTTTCTACTTAGATTTTTCTAATTCATTTAAAAGAGTTCTTTTTGCAATAAGGATGCTAATCTTTGTGTGTTGTTGTTGTTGTTGTTGTTTTTTTTTAAAGTAGAGCATAAAATAATGGTTACCAGAGGCTGGGAGGGATGGGGGGAGGAGGAAGATTAGGGGTGAATTAATGGGGACAAAACTATGCCATCTACCTTAAGTGAATCATTGTGCAAGACATGCATGTATTGAAACAACACACAGTACCCCACAAAAATAAACATAAATAAAATTGAATTTTTTTAAAAAAAGAAATTTTATAGTTTAAGATTTTACATTTAGGTCTATGTATGATCCATTGCAAGTTAATTTCTGCAGATGATGTAAGGTAAAGGTCACTGTACTTTTTATTTTCATATAGGAAAACCACTTTTTCAAAGGACTCTTCTTTCCTCATTGAATTGCCTTGATGTCTTTGTCAAAAATCAATTGATTGTATAGGTGCCGATTTTGGGGGGGGGGGCTCTCTATTCTGTTCCATTTATCTATATACCTGTCCTTTTGCTTATAGCACACTGTCTTGATTACTGGAACTTTATAGGAAGTCTTGAAATTAGATAGAGTAAGTCCTGCAACTTTGTTCTTTTTTAAAATTATTTGGGCTAGTCTAGGTCCTTTGCATCCATATAAATTTTACCATCAATTTGTCAATTTCCAGGGATTTTTTACTGGAGTCGAATTGAATCTATAGATCAAGTTAGAGAGAATTGATTTCTTAAAATTGTTGAGTCTTCCATTCCATGAAAATAATGTATCTTTCCACTCATTCAGGCCTCGAAGTTTCTCTCAGCAATGTCCTTTGGTTTTCAGTGTACAGAGTACATCTGTTATTAAATTTATTCCTAAATATTTTATATCAGGACCTATTACAAATGGAATTGTTTTTTTCATTTCGTTTCCCAGTTGTTTGCTGCTAGAATATAAAAGTAGAATTGATTTTTGTATTATAACCTTATATATTTTGCCATATTCACTTATTACTTCTAGTTGTTTTTGTATATCCTCAGGATTTTCTATGTAAACAATCATATTATCTGCAAATAAGGTCAATTTTGCTTTTTCTTTTCCAATATTTATCATCTTACTTCTTTTTCTTTCTTTATTGCAATGGCTAGGGCCTCCAATTCAGTGTTGAGTAGAAGTGGTAAAAATGCATACGTTTGCCTTTTTCCTGATTTTAGCAGGATATCATTTAATGTCACCATAAAGTATGATGATAGCTGTAGGTTTTTCATAGATGCTCTTTACGAGTTTGAGGACATCCCTTATATTCTTAGTTTGGTGAGAATTTTTCTTGTGAATGGCTGTTGCATTTTGTCACTTTATTCTACATGTAAAAATTATCTTGTGTTTTTTTTTCCTTTATTCTGTTACTATGGTGTGGTACATTGATTTTTAATGCTAAGCCAACCTTGAATTCCTGGGATAAACTCTAACTGATCATGATAAATTATCTTTTAAAAATTCTCACTGTGTAACAGAGATGCAAAAAAGGATTACTCAAAACAACATGAATGCAATGAGAAGCCCGAAGGGACTGTACCTCAGCAACTCCTCTGTTAGTAGGAGAAAACTGGGTACAGCCCCAATTCAAAGTTAGCTTCTGTTTTTATTGTAAAGACAAGGACATTTTACGAGAAAAATCAGTTGACTCAATCATTTCAAAAGGACACAAAGACATGGGCAATGTGACAAAAATTATCTACAGCTAAGTATAGCTTAAACAATGGAAACTAGTAACATCATTTAAATTAACAATGTGACATTCCAAAGAATAATTTGTGAAAGGCTAAGTTGATCAAACTGTGATCATTATCTAGTCTAAAATATAACCTCTCCTTAAATGATTTAAGCAAAAATTACATTCTTATGATTAAATCTAAATATATAGTCTCTAAAGTTTCCACCAAACAGCTTGCCCTTAGCAAACATTTTTTCACATTTTTCCCTACAGCAATTCTTTCAACATCTTTTAACAAAATCAGTACATTAACAACCAGGTAACAATCAATGTGTACAATCCTTTACCTAAACAGTGATTAGGGCTGATTAGATGGGCTGTTGCCCGCTAGCTGTAGGCTTTCGTCTCCTAGCCAAGGACTTTTGTCCCATAAGTTTTTTAACTAAAGAGCCCTGTCTAAAAATCAAACGAGAGTCAAGATTTTTAACCCTCTACAAAAAAATTGCTTTGAATACTGTTGGAGTTTATTTGCTAATATTTTGTTTTGTTTTATTTTTTATTGAAAAACATAATTGATTACACTTATTTGTGGGGTACAGAGTTGGCTATCAATACTTGTGTACAATATGTAATAATCAAATTATTTGCTAATATTTTAAAGATTTTTATATCTATTTTCATGAGGGATATTAGTCCATAATTTCCTTTTTTATAAAGTCTGTGTCAAGTTTTAATATTAAGATTTTGCTGGCCTCGTAAAATGAGTTATAAAGTGTTTCTTTGTCTTTAATTTTCTAAAAAAGAAAACGCCTATGTTAATTGTATTTCTACCTTATATTTTAGATAGAATTCAGCAGTGAAACCATCTGAGCCTGGAGTTTTCTTTGAGGGAAGGTTTTTGATAGTTATAGAGTTACTACAATTAAACAGTTATAGAGCAATTCAGATTTTCTATTCCATCTTGGGTTACTTTTGGTAAGTTGTATTTTTTGAAGAAATTATTCAACTTACAATAGTTATCAAATTTGTTGTCAAGTTGTTTATAATATTCTCTTATTATCTTGTTAACATATGTAGGATTTTTAGTGATAACCCTCTTTCAATCATGATATTGATGATTTGTGTTCTTCTTTTTTTCTTTATTACCATACCTCAAGTTTTATCTGTTTTGTTGAACTTTTCAAAGAATGAGCTTTTGGTTTTGTTAATTTCCTCTATTGGTTGTCTCTCTTCTATTTCAATGATTTCTGCTCCTATCTGCTTTCTTTTCTTCTATGTATGTGAGCTTTACTTTGCTTTGCTTTTCCTAGCTTCTTACAATGAGAACTTATGTGATTAAATTTAGGCTTTCTTCTTTCCTAATATAAGCACTTAAAGCTATCAACTTCTCTGTAAGCATTCTTTCAGCTGCATCCTACAAATTTTAGTATAATGTATTTTCATTATCATTCAGTAGAAAATATTTTCTAACTTCTCTTGGGTTTCTGGTTGGGATTCCCATGGAAACATACTCCATACATGTGGTTGCAATCCTTTTAAATTAAGACTTGTTTTACGGCATAGCATAAAGTTTATCTTGGTGAAGGTACATGTGTACTTGAAAAAACGTATATTCCTCAGTTGTTGGGTGTTGCATTCTGTAAAAATCAATTAGTTCAAGAAAATTGATAGTGTTTGTTAGATCATCTGTTCCTTTACTGGCATTTTGTCTAGTAATTGCTGAGTAACGAATGTTAAAATATCCACAATGATTATGATATTGTCTATTTCATAAATTTTTGTTTCATTTATTTTGAGTCTCTGTTTTAGGCACATACATATTTATGATTTTTATATCTTCTTGTTAAGTGTTCCTTTTTTATTATGTAATTTTTTTTAATCTCTGGTAATACCCTTTGTTCGAAAGTTTATTTTATCTGATATCAATACAGCCACTACAGTCTTATTATGCTTATTGTTTACATATGTTTTTTCATCCATTTTTTTCAACCTTTCTGTGTCTACATTTTTAATGTGTATCTCTTCTAGGCAGCATATAATAGGATTTTGCTTTTTTCCTATCCTGACAATCTCTGTATTTCTATGATTATCGATATGGCTGGATTTAGGTCTACTATTTTATTATTAGTTTTATGTTTGTCACCTCTACTTTTAGTCACCCTTGATTCCCTTTTCCAATATTCTTCTGGATTATGTGAATACTTTTTATAATGTACCTATTGGATTTTTAGCCATTTGCACTATTTCTTAGAAGTTTCTGTAGAAATTACAATATAAACCCTTAACTTCTCACAGTCTACTTATAATTGTATTAGCTCATTTACTCTCCCCTGCCACACCACCACCACCATCCGCTATGCTATAGCTACCATATATATCCCATCTTTATATAATACAAAACCTAAAGACAATGTTGTAATGTTTGCTTTATACAATCATGTATATTTTTAAAGAATTAAGAGGAAAAAATGATGTTTTATGCTTACCCCAATATTTATAATTTTTTTGCTTTATATACCTTTTTTAACATCATTTTGTCTCAGTCTGCAGAACTTTCTTTAGCTTCTTGTAGTGCAGGTCATGTGGTGATGAGTTCCCTTCATTTTCTTTATGTGAAAATGTCTTCATTTTGTTTCATTCTTAAAGTATTTTTTCTAGATATAGAATTCTAGGCTGACAAGTTTTTTCTTTAGGCACTTCAAAGATTTTATTCCACTGTTACAGAACTTCCATAGCTTTGGCTGAGAAGTCTACAAACATTCAAATCATCATTCTCGTATATAATGTGTCACTTTTCTCTGGCTGCTTTCGAGATTCTGTTTTTGGTTTTCAGCAGTTTGACTAAGATATGTCTAAGTTTGTTTTTCTTTGTATTTACCTGTTTGGGATTCACTGAGTTTATTCAATCAGAAAATTCAAATATTCCATTATATTCAGGATGTTTTCTGCCATTATTTCTTCAAGTGGTTTTCGTCCCCTTCCCTCTCTCCTCTCCTTCTGGGACTTTGACTACTCATATGTCGGCTTTTTTGATATTGTTCCAAAATCCCTGAGGCTCTCTACAATGTTTCTCACTCTTTCTCCTCCTCCTCCACTTCCCTCTCCTTTAGATTGGATAATTTCTATTGCTCTATCTTCAAGTTTTCCTCTGTTATCTCCATTATGCTATTAGAGTACATTCAGTCAAATTTTTACTTCATATATGCATTTTGGAGTTCTAAAATTTTTACTTGCTTCTTTATACATTTTCAACTACTCTCCTGAGACTTCCTATCTTCTCATTTATTAGAAGCACTTTTTATTTTACCTTTGAGCATAATAGCTGCTTTAAAGTCATTGTCTGATAGTTTCAAGATTTCATTTATATCAGATTGACCACTTTCGATTGCCTTCTCTATTAACAATAGGTCATATTTTCCTGGTTCTTTACATTTTGAGTAGTTTTGAATTGTATCCTGAACATTGTGGATGTTTTATAGTCAAGACTCTAAATTCTGTTGTATTCATCCCCAAATTGTTGGTATTTTGTTTTAACAGGGAATTGACTTGGTTAGACTCAAATTGCAAACTCTGTCTCTCCTGTGGTGGATGGCATTCAAATCTCAGTTCAGTGCTTTAATTGTTAGCTGCAAGCTGCTTTAAATCTACCTTGTGCACATGTGGTTCATGGGTCAGCTAGAGACTTGAACAGAGTTCAAATACAAAATTTAGGTCACCTTTTCTCTGGTTCTGTCCCCCAAGATTCGCTGCTCACTCTCATAGCCATGATCGTCCCAGGCTCCAGCCCCTGATCCCTCACACCAGAAGTAAGGAAGGCTTTTTATTGGAGTTTTAGCCAACCATAAACACTTTTTGACTATGGCCCATCCTCTGGCCAAAGCTACAAAAACCATGAAACTCACACTCTCTTCCAAGATTCAACTCCTCTGTCTGCTTTTGTTCACTCCCCAGATCCTATAGGTAGTTGTTTTTTGTAGTTTGTCCAGATTTTATAGTTGCTATTTGTGGGAGGGTTGGTCTGTTAGGAACCTACTCCACCATACCACTGGGTATGTGCTTCCTTCACCACTGTATATGCAACACCTAGTCAAGAGTCCTCAGCCATGGACTGGTGTCCTTTAACAGGTTTATTAAAAGGATAAAAAGTGATCATATCTAGGAAAATTATTTTGGCATGTTAAATGTTCTTTCAAGTATAAGGAGGAATTTAGTCATATGCAGAAACTAGCCAGTTTCTAAAAATGCAAATATGGCCCAAACAAATATTTTAAAAAGTATTAAAGTTTTAAGAAACCAGAAATATGTCAAGTAAGGGATCTTACTGTTTGGTGATAGGGCAGCAATCTGGTCATTTCACTGATGATCCCAATCATTTTTATCTGTGGACCTGTAGCAAAAAGTTACAGGGTTTTCCTTGTAATTGGAAAGGAGAAAAAATATCTCTGATTTCTAGGCAGTATGACACTTGAATTGCATGCATATAATTCCTAAGATTAATTTCATGTGCTAGACTTAGATGTCTAAATCCTTTATAGGACAGCAAACATATACAGGCCTCAGAGCACATTGAGATACATATAATCTAAAGTCATTCCTTTCAAATTTTTAATTATAAGGAGAGTTTAATAACTCCATTCTTTAAAAATAGGGATTGTTTGTCTATTCAACAAGCATTACAGCAGATCTAGGTAACAAAACAATCTATAAAATTGGGCATCTAGCTCCAAAATCACCTCTCAAACTGTTAAACTGGTGTTGCTAAATCTAGCAGTTCATACCTAAAAATTTTCACAGGTGTTCATTTGCATGTGTAAAATTCCTCCTGTTACATCAGTTTTTAAAGAAGTTGGTTGAGTCAGGTTTCAAGTCTAATTTGTAAACATTGGTGTTCAACTCTGACTATCTGTCCCCATAGCAGAGATAGTAATTATTCAAAGATTTCCAGACACTTAGAGATTAAAGAGTTAGAAAATAGAAAGGCAAAATTTAAACTACAATCTACAGGTCCAAGCCCATATCATCAAATGCCCAGGCTTACAAAATGTCTTCTTAGTTAATATCCTTGCCTTAGTTGTCTTCCCCACGCAATTTATACAGTGTAGAATGAATGGAAACCTCATCTTCTGAACCCCCCTTTCATCACATATTCCCAAATTTTCCAATTCTAACCTTTTGCCTGGCCTTTCAGACCCTCCCCTAGGGGACATCTATTTGCTCTTAGAATCACTGCCACAGCCGCTGTCATTATTCCTTAATGTGGCTCCTCACAGGCTTGCACCAAAGCATGGCAGGCCAGGCCCTCCTCCTTGTGACCCTGCATGCTGATACACACAAAGCTGATGCACACCTGTGCCTCTGTTCATTCTGGTCCCCTACCAGAATGTCGACACAGTCCACCCCTACTTCCCACCCCCCTCTCTGCCATGCAGATACCTCATGTCAAGAATCACCTCTGACCTCTGACCCCCAAATCACTCACCAACCCCACCTCCTCTCCCTTCCTCTTTCGTACCCCACACTTTAATATCACTTATCTCATGTTTTTCTCCTTCTAGTAGACTATAACTTCTTTGAGAGCAAGAAATGGATCTCATTCCTCTTTGTATTTCCCAGCACTAAAAAACTTCCTGGTACAAGTTAAATGTTCATTATGCATTTGTTGAATTCATAAAAGAATAAACAAATAAATGAACATGTATTCTTCAACTAAGCCAAGAAAATATGACAGTCATTCCCTACATTTAATTCATCTATTTACACCCCAGCTTTATGCAAAACTTTCTCCAAACTGGACTCACTCATCTTATATCACTTCCTTCAAAATTCACCAGTTTCAAGGGCTCCATAATTTAACCTTTTCCTTCTTTTCTGCTATATTCTAGATTCCACACTCCCCGAGAGTAGGTTTAAAGCCTTATCTTTCTTTTATTTAAAGCATTGACTTAGTTCCTTTATTGTGCCAAGTACTATAACTAGATGGGAAGTTATTGGTGTTGTTTTTGTAATTTACTGCTAATTCACTTAATTCTCACAACAATGTCCCAAAGAGAACATTAATATCCATGTGGGTTTTTTTGTTTTTTGTTTTTTGTTTTCCTTTTTGTCTTTTTTCGTGTCCGGCAACGGATCGCAACCCTCAGTGTTGCACCCACACCTCGCTCAGCCAGTGAGCGGGAACCGGTCTGTATGTGGGATCCGAACCCTCGGCGGGAGCGCCACCGCACTCCCAAGCGGCGCACTGTAGCAGTGCACCACCGGGCCGGCCCAATATCCATGTTTTGAGAGATGAGAAGATGGCGTAACTTGCCCAAGGTCACACAGCTGAGATGAAGTCAGTATTTGAACACAGGGCTATCTTATTTTGAAGACACACTTTTCTCCATCCCAGCATGGGGGATAGAGAAAAAATATTCTAGGCTGAATACTAGTTTTATGATCTTTCTGCAATAAATCTGTCATATTTCACAGATCTGAAATGTTTTTAAAACAATGTTTAAGTATGTTTCCATCAAAATGAGTGAAGCTTATCTTTGATCAGAGATAAAAGCAAAGAAACTCCTGGCTTCAAATGAAAATCCCACATATACAAAAGTAATTTTATTACCAAGACCATTTTTCCTGTGTTTTTAAACTGTAAAACACGAATGCACAGCGAGTGCAAAAGGAGGGTAGTTAAGGGCTACGCCAATGAATAAAATCACGGACTCACAGGCCTTGTCACAACCTGCCAAATTCATTTTTTAAAATAAGTGTTCAGGTCTCAGATCCTTTGACAAAAACAACTCTTATTTTCAAGAATAAGAAGGGTTTCTTAGGGGGGTTTCATATCTTCTTACAAGAAATTTCCATTCATTGGCTTCCAATTTTACTTTTCACTCAAAAGCGTAGTATGTTTTTATATTGAAAACTTCCTAGGAAAATGAGAGCCGTTTTTTCACACTCTGAATCATGGTTTTACTCTGACTAGGTCCACAGCAAGCATCCTCGAACTCTTGTGAGAGAGTCACTGAAACCTCTGAGATCAAAAGGAAATGATCAGGACGGAGCTTCTCTGATTCTGAGATCTTCTGCAGGAAATGGAAGAACAGAGAACCCACAGTTCTAAACATCAGCCTCAGATTCAGATAACTTTGCAGAACAAGGATTGATCACAAAGCTAGGTTCCTCCAGGGCAGACCCAGATTTGGAGAGAGACCTGATGTTTACATAATTTTGGAGGCTTTTTATAAGAAAAAGAAAGAAAACTCATAAATACAAATTTAATCATAAACACAAATATTTACCTAGAACAAGACACAAAATCACAAATTATCAATTAACAAAGCTGACAAATACAACAAACGAAATTTTCCCCGAAGAAATCACATAATGTTTTTATTAACTGCCTGACACATTTCTCTAATGCTCCTTTTTCTACATTTTTTAAATCACTTCTTCCTAAAAATAAAGATTTTAAAATATCTTCTATAGAGAGAATAAAAGTTGATTTTCTTTATAGCTTGGTTAAAACTTGGGGTTCCTTTCAAAGTTAATAGTTTAGAATCATTTATTTCAGCTTCTCAACTCATTATTGGTAACGTCATACAAATTTTTTAGGATTGTTGTCAAATTTGGAGAAATTTCTATCATGTGTTTTTCGTACAGGAGCCATAAAATCCAGAAAAAATGTTCACAGACTACCTTCTGGCTTCGTATATTTCAAACCCGTTTCTCTACTCCCCATACACTGCCAATGTTAGGCTCTGTAAAAAGTGATCTTAGCATAGTACAGGTCACAAGCCAGGTGAGTAGGCACAGTGGTCAGTAGCAATATCTCTGGAAGCCCTTCCTACCCCAGGGCAGCTATTAATAACTTACTTATTCAAGGAAGTGACTGCCAACCACATAAACAAATCCCACTGCTATGGTCCGCATATTTGTATCTCCCCTCCAAATTCATTTGTTGAAATCTTGATCCCTGGGCCGACCCGTGGCTCACTCGGGAGAGTGCGGTGCTGATAACAACAAGGCCCCAGGTTCAGATCCCATATAGGGATGGCCGGTTAGCTCGCTGGCTGAGCGTGGTGCTGACAACACCAAGTCAAAGGTTAAGATCCCCTTACCGGTCATCTTTTTTTAAAAAAAAAAAAAAAGAAAGAAATCTTACCCCTAAGGTGATGGTATTAGGAGTTGGGGCTTTTGGAAGGTGATTAGGTAAACGAATGGAATTAGTGTCCTATGAAAGATTCCAGAGAAAGAACCCAGGCACCTTCCACCATATGAGGACACAGCAAGGAGTCCCCATCTATGAACCAGGAAAAGGTCCCTCACCAGACACCAAATCTACTGGTGACCTGCATTTAGACTTCCAGCCTCCAGAACAGTAAGAAATAGGTTTCTTTTGTTTATAAGCCATCCAGTTTACGGAATTTTGTTATGGCAGCCCAGATGGACTAAGACACCCACTGAACTCAAACTCAATATATCCATAAGTCAACTTTCCCTTAGCCTAATTCCAAAATCCCCATGGCCACTTCAGGGCCTTCCAAGAGGAGGGGAAGCCAACTGGAGAGAGATAGCAGTCATAACTGATTGTAGTTAAAATATCTTTTGCAAATTTTACAAAGCCACATGACCACGTGAACCCATTCTGATGCTTCCCAAAGCTTTAGCCGGGACCTGTATAAGTCGAGGCCCTGAGTTCAGGCTGCATTTGCTTCATGGTAAGAGCCAGCCCTGGGCTTCCTAGTTTTTTACACCCTTAGTCTTCCACTGACAATCAGTGAAAAGAACATGCAGAAGCACTTAAAGTGCTTATACCTCCTCCACCTCCATAATCACAGTCACGGATTCAAACACGTTGTGGAGTATGGAGGCACTGTACCAGGCACTGGATGTTCTGTGTGTATCCACATATATTCACTCATTTATTTCTCACAACGACATTGAGAAATATTCTCCCTCATGTTACACATTAGGAAACAGGGTCAAAGTTACTAAGCAGCAGAGCAGGACCCAAGACCAGCTACCGGAAGCTCTTGCTTTTTCCACCTTCAGTGGCAGTTTTGGCCAGTCCTTTTTTTTTTTTTTTTTCTCACCATGATAAAAAGTAACACATATTCATTGTAGAAAATATTTTAAGTATAGAGCAGTAGTAGAAATTTTTTAAAAAATACTTGTGGTCCCAGCACCTAGATACACCAGAGCAAGTTTTAATATATTTCCATATTTTATGGGACATAGAAATTAAAATCATTAAATAAATCCTATTTTTCTCATTACTTAAGAAACATATTCTTTGTCAAAGATATGAAAAATATTGAAAAGTATAAAGAAACTAAAAACCATCTGTACCCATTTGCTAGGGCTGCTATTACAAAGTACCACAAATTGGGTGGCTTAAACAATAGAAATGCATTGTTTCACAGTCCTGAAGTCCAGAAGTCCAAGATCAAGGTGTTGGCAGAATCGGCTGGTTCCTTCTGAGGGCTGCGAGGGAGAAATCTGTCCTACGCCTCTCCCCTGGCTTCCAGTGGTTTGTTGGCTGTCTTTGGCATCCCTTGGCTTGCGGACACATCACCCTGATCTGTGCCTTCATCTTCACACGGTGTTCTCTCAGTGTGTGGGGCTGTGTCCAAATTTCCCCTTCATATAAGGACACAGATCATATTGGACTAGAAGCCTACCCTATTCCAACATTATTTCATCCTAACAACAAATTACATCTGCAAAGACCCTATTTCCAAATATATTCACATTCTGAAATACTGAGGATTAGGACTTCAACATACGAATTCAGAGGGGAAACAATTCAACACACAGCACCATCCCAAATCCTATGAGCCAACGAAAACCAATGTTAGCAATTTACTATGAGGTAGTTTTTGAAAATATGGACACAAATTCTTCTGACACTTCCAGTGAAGGTGGAGCCTATGTCCCATTTCTTTTATTCTGGGCAAGCAGACAACTATTCTGTTCAATAGTCCTAGTATTCAAGTCATCACAGCCCAGCCATCAGAGAGGAGTGAAAGAGCTTCCAGAAGTTTCCATCCCCCAGCTATTAAGTCATTCCCAGCTTGGGTATTACTGAGCTGAGTTCCCAGACACCATGGAGTAAGCACAAACTATACCCATCATGTCCTGTTGAAATTCCAGACTCACAGAACCTGTGAGCACAATAAAATGGTTATTGGTGGTGATAGTTAATTTTGTGTGTCAACTTGACTGGGCCACAGGGTACCCAAATATTTGGTTAAAGATTATTCTGGGTATGTCTGTGAAGGTGCTTCTGGATGAGATTAACATCTGAATCAGTAAAACAAATTGCCCTCCCTAATGTGGCTGGGCCTCATCCACTCCACTGGAGGCCTGAACGACAGGTGGGGTAAGGGAGAATTCACTCTCTCTGACTGCTTGAGCTGGGACATCAATCTTCTTCTGCCCTTGGACTGGGACTTATGTTATTAGTGCTCCTGATTCTCAGGCCTTTAAACTTAAACTGGAACTGTACCACTGGCTTTCCTAGGTCTCCAGCTTGCAGATGACAGATGGTGGGACTTCTCTACCTCTATAATCACATGAGCCAATTTCTTATAATAATCTTATAATAAATTCCTTATAATATATATTTATACGCACACTATTTTTCCATTTCTCTGGAGAACCCCGATTAATACATTGTTTAAGCCACCAATTTCTTGGAGTGTCCAGGGGAAGAATGTTCGAAATGTTACAATTCTGTCTTTTTCTGTACCTTTAAAAACATGTCTCTTACTGAAGTGAGTCACTAACTTCTTTGATTCGAAGGAAATGATAGTTTTTCTGATTCTGAGATTTCTTTAAGAAATAGAAAAACAGATAAGCTACATTTCTTTTTTTTTTTTTTGTCCTTTTTGAGACCGGCTGCACCGCGCTCAGCCAGTGAGCACTGTGAGCGCACCGGTCATCCCTATATAGGATCCGAACCTGCAGCAGGAGCGCTACTGCGCTCCGAGCGCCGTACTCTCCCGAGTGTGCCACAGGCTCGCCCAATAAGCTACATTTCTAAACATTGGCATTATATGTACATAATGAATATAATTAGTCCAACCATAGGTAATGCAGGGACATTCACAAGTCCCAGTTGGAAGACAATATAAAGTGAAGTTTACTGACTCACTGGCTGCTAACAGATGTTTTACTAGTCTCACTTAATTAAAAGTACCGGAAATCAAGTAAACACCAGAGCATTAAAGATGCAGAAAACATGTGAGGTGCTTGGTGATAAAAATGATAAATATGCTTCACTATGCAGCTCCAGATTTGAGAAGGAGTGAAGTGTTTAGTTCTTAGCATTGTGTCTCAGCCACGTAAACAGTTAAGCCAATGTTATCAGACTACAGGAACCAAATGGATTTTAAGTGGTCATCAAACATGACATTTCTTCTGAAACGTGGGGTCAAGCAGGTGGTACAAGAAATACATTTTCTGGGAAGTAAAGAAACGTCAGGAGGAGCAGCTCAGGGAAGTTCTACAGGCCAGCCTTCACCCGGTGGCAGAACCGACCAGTCCACATGGAGGGTTTCACATTCCTGTGTTTGGGTCCAAAGTGAATAAGGTTGGTCTTACAACCTTATTCACAGGTTGGTCCCTGTGAGCCATAATTTCCTTATTGCCAAGTTTTTCATTTTGACTACTCTTTCAGGGAGTAGAAGTCTTCAAATACTTTTTAATGAAGGGACAGGATGGTCTATGGTACATGGCCTTGCAAATCTGAAAGTATATGCCCTGAAAGACAACACACTTAGTTTGGAATGGGGTTGTTTCCAACATCTCCCCCTAAAAAACCTAGAAGATATTGTTTTTCTTCTGACCTTGGGTGTTGCAGAAAAGCCTATGGCCAGGGGGATTTTGGGTTAAAGCAATTAGCAAATTTGTTGGGATTTAAAAGAAGTCAGGCTGGCCAGTTAGCTTAGTTGGTTAGAGTGCAGTGCTGATAACACCACAGTCATGGTTCCCTGTACTGGTCAGCTTTCAAAAAAAAAATTAAAAAGAAGTTAAATATGGAATATAGAGCTAGCAAGTATGCCTCAAACAATATAATACACATATATGTCCTAATGATGTCTAAAATTGAATGTTTTGAAACTAATATACGTCTCATATCAGAATTACTTTTAAAGGAATATCATTGTGAAAAGTTTTAAATTAGTATTTCTTTTGTAAAAAATTATACCTAGCTCTTTTTTTATTAGTTGGCAAATTTTCATTTTTTACTCTTTGATTTACTTTAAGCTAGGTACATCTTTCTCTTTGTCTAAACCCCTTTCAACATCAACCTTTTGAAGAAAAAGGTAATAATACCATACTGTCTAATTTAAGAAAACAAAGACATGCAGGCATAGGATATTAGAGTGTTTCAGAATATGTGGGTTTTATTTTTTTAATTTGAAAGTTAACTAAAGATGGCTTTCATAAATTCAAAAATCATATTCTCTCCACCAAAATCAAGGTAATTCTATAGCATCTCGTTCTTCATCCCTGGCTTCTCCCTTCTCAACCTATAGGACATTGTCATGTGAATGTCCTACAACCTTCCTAACATCAAAATGTTTCCATTAGGTGGAGGAGGCGAGTTGGAGCCAGAGAGGTCAAAGGCATCAGAGAGAGGCAGAGGGGAATGAAGGGGTACACACGTGGCCATCATTCGAGTTCCCAGTCCCAGTGACGCCGCTCCTGAAGGCACAAGAACCACCCCAGAAACTTCACATTCCTTTTTGCCAGGCAAGTTCAAATTGGATTTCTACTACATGCAATCGAGTCCTCACTAATACAACTACTTTCCATAATAACCACATTGGTATAAAGTTGGGCACAATTTTTATAAAAATTTTAAAAATCTTGTGTTGACAGAAATTTCACAATTTTCTAAACGCTTTTATTCACATTATCTCTTTTGACATGCAAAAATAATTGAGGTGGTAGGGCAGCATTTACTATCTCTAGTTTTAAAGTAACAGCAACAGGGAAATAAGACAATTTAAATGTTGCCTGGGGTTGAACAGCTAGCGAGTGCAAGATTTAAATGTTGCCTGGGGTTGAACTGCTAGCGAGTGCAAAACTGGAGTTGAACTCAAGTCTAACTCCAAATCCAATACTCTAAACCCAAAGCCCTGGTCTTCTGATTGCTAGTCCAGGATTCAACTCACCACTTTATGCCTACACACATTTGTCAAATTATTAGCAGCCAGCTCTCAAAGGAAACCTTTTCCCAGTGTAAATAACTACCTTCTAAGTGGCATACTTTGTAAATGTGGAGCTCTTTAATGCAAAGCATACAAAGAATTAGTGACACCTTGTGGTAAAAACTTAATAATTCATGTGCTACTGCAGCCCATTTTCATTTGAGAGATTTGTCAAAAGGTCTTATACGCTAAGAGCTAAGACAATAGCAAAACTCCTGGAACAAATGATCTATGGTTACAGACTACTTATGTGACTAGATTCTCTCTTCATTTACTCTTCGTGGGCTTCAGTCCCCACCTCTCCACAGAAACTGCTATGACTGTCAAGAACACAGATGACTTCCATGTTGGCTAAGCTAATGGTTATTTCTCAATTCTCTTCTTACTCAACCTCTCAGTAATATTTGACCAGGTTGAATTCCACACATTCAACAAGACCACACTCTGTTTCCCTCCTACCTTTAAAGTCTTTAAAACCCTCTAAATGCTTGTGAGTACCAAATTTATAACTCTAGCTTCAACCTTTCCACTGAACTCCAGACTCATGTCTCTAATCCACCAATGTGACATATGTATTTGGACGTCCAATACTATTTCAAAAGTAACATGTCAAAAAGAGAACTATTGATTTCCTATTTCTTCCAACAGTTGACTGCATGCATCTCAATAAATAACATGATTATTGTGTCATTTTACTCAAGCCAAAACTTAGTGGTCATCTTTTATTCCTCTTTTCCTCACTCCCAGATCTAATCCACTAGTCAGTTACCTTAATTCATTCTCCAGCATATCCCTAAGGCACCCCTCCTCTCTACTTTCCATACTGTCCCCTGACTTGAGCCCATGCTTTCTCTAGGCCACTGCAACACCTTCATAACTGGTATCTTACTCTCCACTTCTTACAATCCGTTCTTCACATAGAAATTGGTGATCTTCCCAAAATATAACTCAAATCATACCATCCTCCCTTAAAACCCTTGGATGGCTCCCCATAAGCCCACCTCCTCCCCCTCCTACAAAGCCCTACTGGTTTGACTCCTAGCTACTTCTAAATACTCTTGTCTTAGTCTGTTTTCTGTTGCTATAAAGAATACCATCAACTGTGTAATTTATAAAGAAAGGAAATTTATTTCTTGCAGTTATGGAGACTGGGAAGTCCAAGACCATGTTGCCAGCATCTGGCGAGGGCCTTCTTGCTGCATTATCACAGGGCAAGAGGGCAAGAGCCAGACAGCTACTTTTACAACACAGCCACTCCCACGATAGTGAACCCATACCTGTGACAGTGACATTAATCCATCCATGAAGGCAGAGCCCTCATTAGTCTATTAATACATTCATGAGGGCAGAAGGATTAAGTTTCCAGCACATGAACTTCTGGGGGACGTGTTCAAACTACAGCAGCTCTAAAAGGTCACTTCCAACCACTCTCCCCGTTGTGTTCCATGTTCTCTAAGCTTCAGTTCCCTTGTAAGTTACATGGGAATAATATCAAAATCTACCTCATGGGGTCATTATAACAATTAAATGAAATCATGTATTTAAAGTGCTTAGCATAGTGCCTGATACATCAGAAACACCCATTAATTGTTAAGGAATTTAAAAATGATCGTTAATCTGCCTACATTTGCGGTCATAGACCTACCTTTCTCCTCTGACTATGGGTGAACTGTCCATGTTTCTAGGCAAGGCCACCCTCTCCACTTGTGCACAAGACCCCATCCCTTCTTGCCTCCATCACTCCACTAATTCTTCCCTCTCTCTTCCACATCATCCACTCTGACTCTCTACTGAATCACCCCTATAAACATATACACAGTCAATTCTCCCATTAAAAAAATATAAAACCTTTTCTTGACCCAGTTTCCCTCTAGCTACCAGCCCATTTCCTTCTTTTCCTTTGTAGCAAACCTCTTTGAGCCACAAATCTCTCTCCTCCCACTTTTTGGAATCCATTATAATTGAACTTTCTCCTCCATAACTCCACAGAAGGTGCCCTTTTCCAGATCAATAATGACCTCTACATTGACAGATCCAACGTTCTCATCTTGCCTGGCCTATATATATAACATTAGACGTGGCTGATCAGTCCCTTCTCCTTGGAACACTTTCACCACTTGACTCTCAGGTGACCAGACTTTCTGTATTTTCTTCTATGTCTTTGACAACTCTTTTTCAGTCTCCTTTGCTAATTATTCCTTATCTTTCCAACTTCTAAATATTGGAGTGGTCAAGGACTTCTTTCTCTTCTCTCTACACTCTCTTGGTAATTTCATCAAGTCTTATGACTTTAAATACCACCTATATGCTGTTGACTCAAAAATCAATACCTCTACCCTGGACCAATTCCCTGAAACTCTAGACTCCCATATTCGACTGTCTTCTCAATATCTCCACTTGGATGACCAATGTGCCTCTCAAGCTTAATGTTCCCAAATCTGAGCGTCTAATGCTTATCTCAAAACCCACTCCTCTCCAGTGTTTCCTATATCAGTAAATGGCAACTCCATTCTTCCACTTTCTGGTCAGTGACCTTGGTGTAGCTTCTAGCTATGACCGAGTAACTTTAATCAGACCAAGCCTTCCACAGGAATAACTGTAAAAGTTGAAAAGAAAAAGAAAAACAAACAAAAAATACAACAAAAACCACTCAGGCTGTTTGAAGGCATTGGAGAGTAACCAAGATGGTAAGGACAGAAGGTGCTGGGACCCCAGGGAGAAGGAAAATGCATAAAGTGATTCAGAACTTCACTGCTTTTTCTCCTTGGGGATTTTGCTGAGTTTCTGTGCAGAACATTTAGGGCAAACAGTAAGCAGTGATTATAGGAGTCAGGAGGTTTTCAGATCTGGGGAGATAAAAATTGGAGTTCAGAACAGGACTTGAAAAGACAAGACAAACAGGACTCAAAAGGACAAGACCCCAGAGGAAAGGGGATCACAGAGAAGTCACCCTGACATTTTGCTTAGCTTCTATCCTTGAGGTATTTGCTGAATTCTAAGCTATAAAAGCACTAGAAATAAAAAAATCAAGCAGTTGCTAAATGACTAAAATCTAAGTAGAACTTTCAACAATCTTACAGAGCTGGGAATACAAATATTGGTGCTTAAGGTCACCCAAAGATGGGGACCTGCTAAACACCCCAGGCTGTTACTGGCAGACCAGGCTTGGCTCGTCCTCTCACACTAAAGAAATAACTCGAAAGTCCAGAAGTTGGTGGAAGGATTCGAAAGTTTATTCAGATAACCAGCACTCAAGTAAACATCTACCCAAGCAAAGAAAAAAGAGAAACAGTGGGGTCCTTTATCCTAGTCCCAATCCTCTTACTCATTCTTATTCCACTGACACAGTAGAGTAAATGAAGAGAGAATCTAGTCACATAAGTAGTCTGTAACCATAGATCATTTGTTCCAGGAGTTTTGCTATTGTCTTAGCTCTTAAAGTATAAGGCCTTTTGATAAATCTCTCAAATGAAAATGGGCTGCAGTAGCACATGAATTATTAAGTTTTTACCACAAGGTGTCACTAATTCTTTGTATGCTTTGCATTAAAGAGCTCCACATTTACAAAGTATGCCACTTAGAAAGTAGTTATTTACACTGGGAAAAGGTTTCCTTTTGAGAGCTGGCTGCTAATAATTTGACAAATGTGTGTAGGCGTAAAGTGGTGAGTTGAATCCTGGACTAGCAATCAGAAGACCAGGGCTTTGGGTTTAGAGTATTGGATTTGGAGTTAGACTTGAGTTCAACTCCAGTTTTGCACTCGCTAGCAGTTCAACCCCAGGCAACATTTAAATTGTCTTATTTCCTTGTTGCTGTTACTTTAAAACTAGAGATAGTAAAATGCTGCTCTACCACCTCAATTATTTTTGCATGTCAAAAGAGATAATGTGAATAAAAGCGTTTAGAAAATTGTGAAATTTCTGTCAACACAAGATTTTTAAAATTTTTATAAAAATTGTGCCCAACTTTATACCAATGTGGTTATTATGGAAAGTAGTTGTATTAGTGAGGACTCGATTGCATGTAGTAGAAATCCAATTTGAACTTGCCTGGCAAAAAGGAATGTGAAGTTTCTGGGGTGGTTCTTGTGCCTTCAGGAGCGGCGTCACTGGGACTGGGAACTCGAATGATGGCCACCTGTGCATCCCACTGTTGTCGGCACAAAGAAGAAAAGCACCAACTAGATTTAAATCAGAGTAACAAGCATAGCCAGGAGCCCTCCAGGGTGCACCTACATAGTAGTGGACACAATTCAACCAAACAGCAGGGAGGGCTTAGAAAAATCAGGAAAGGTAAAGAGAATTTTAGTGGCTTCCAGACGTCCAGTCACTGAGTGGCCTGGGAATGAATCATGAATGTCAGGGGGAACTTGCTCAAGCATCATCTTCATGGTGTGGGACTGGCCTGCCCTCTTCTGCTAGTTACCCATCAGGGCAAGCTGTTGTCGGCCAGAAGGAGCATGCTTTTCACAGGTTGAGAGGAGTTTAGGCTGTAGTTGTCCAGCAGTCACTTTTAAGAGGAAGAAAACGGAAAGAAAAAGGGAGAGTAAGAGAGAATAAAGTGTTGTCATATCAGAATTTAGGTCGGGGGCTTCAGAAGAGACTTACTAATAGACCTGCAACATAACCAGCGCCACTTTAGACAAGCCCAAGTACAAAATGGCACCGCCCACCTGCTCCCCTCTCCTCCCCTCCCCCTCCCCTTTACGAAAAGCCTCTGGACTTAAACAGAAACCCCTTTTCCTTCCACAGGATGCAGTTCTCCACCCCGATCCACATTAGCACAATGACCCTCCTTGATGGTATCAGCCAGCCCTTGGCGCACTATATAAGCTCCACCACCCCCACACCTGGTGCTGTCCACCATTTTCAGAGCAGCCCTGGGTCCTGTGCCACTCTGAGCACAGCCCAGCAAATTTCTTTCTTTAATAAAGCTTGAACAGTACCCGACATCTCGGCTCACTTTTTTTCACTTACCAGCAGGAGGGACTTACCAGCAACAGAGACACGGGAGAAAAATAGTCCTAGTGGCCACTTGCCTGTTGTAGCTGGGGTCTTCTCTAGTGTCTGAGGCTTTCCAATTTTCACTGGTGCAGATTATTAGAGCAGCACGTTTAGCACTGGGAAAATCCCAGGGCCATCCTCAGCACTCAGAGTGACCTTATCTCCTAGCTTGGCTTGCCAAAGAAATGTTACTGAATTAGGCTCTTGGGTCCCAAAATCATAGAAATGAACAATGTACCCAGCAGTAAAGTAAGCAACACTTTATTAAAAGAGGAGATAGACTTATGCATAATGGAGGTAGCTGCAGGAAAGCTAGCCCCACCGAGAGGAGCTATTCAGTGTTTTATAGGGAATGGAGTTAAGGGGTGCAGGCCAGCATAACTGGAGGTAGTGCATTCTGTTCTCCCTGGTTGCATTATGGGCACATACTCAGTTAAAGTTTTGGTCCTTGCACCTGCTCTGTAGGTCCAAATGGTGGTGGTGTTCATTATTGTTACCCCAGGAGGGTCATTATAGCAGTCACCTTGAAGCTTTGTGCACATGCGGGAATTCCTAAAGGGGTCTTAAGGTTAATCTGTAACTTAACTTTTATAATTACAGTAAAGAAGACTTAGAGAAGGGTTATGCAACTAGTGAATATCTGTTCCCCTCTTATCTCAGTTTATTTTATCGAGGCGGGCCATGTGGTAATTGTGTGCCCTAGAGGGTCTCATGGCCAAGGAATGGAAAAGTAGCAAAGTGTCCTCTGCAAGGAAAATGGAGTCAGTTTGGTTCACAGGCCTAGCCTTATTCTGCCTCAAGGCTTTCATGTTGAGAAAGAACAGAAAGGCCTATGCTCTGGGATAAGGAGAAACCAGAAGAGGATCAGCTCTCATAAAGACTGAATGCTCAATTAAAGATCATCTGCTCCTACTCTGCCTGCCTGCCAGAATAAGATTAAATCCTCTATGAAGAAAGATAACATCAGCCAGAGCCTCTGCACATTTTTTCATACAGTGTCCAACATCTAATCAAAAACCACAGGGTCATCTTGGATTCCCTTCTTTCTCTCATGCCCTACATCCAATCCATCTGTTTCTACCTTCAAAATACATCCAGAATCCAACCACTTCTCACCACTCCCAGTACCTTGTCCCTGATCCAAGCCACTCTCCCAGCCAGGCTTACTGAGTAAGAGCCTCCCAAATGGTCTCTCTGCTTCTGTCTCTGCCCCACTTCAGTCCATTCTCACCTCAGCAACCAGAAAAAAAAGGTTTTAAATCAAATTATGTCAAGATTCTACTCAAAACCCTCCAGGGGGTTTTAACCCTGGAGTAAAAGCTCAAGACTTTCTGCACTGACCTACACCAGGCACAACGATCGGGCCTCTGACTTCATCTCCTAACGCTCTCCCACTTGCTCACTCACCTCCCACCACACCACTCACCACACACCGTGGCCTCCTTACTGGCCTCCTTACCCCACCTGCCTTAGAACTTTGCGCTGGCTGCTTCCTTGACCTGGAATGTCCTGCCAAATAGTCTCAAGTTTCATTTCTTCACTTCCTTCATATCTTTACTCAAATGTCACCTTCTCAATGAAGACTTCCCTAACCCATATAAAACTGCTAGGTCCTGCACCACCCCCACACCTAGCCTTCTTCCCTGCTTTATTTTCCCCCTTAGTTCCTAAAACTATCTAATGCATATTATTTTCACACTTATTTTATGTACTTTATACTATTTTTCTACACACTTATCTTATTATTTTATAAAATACTCCTCCATCAGAATATAAGTTCCAGGGCCTGCCCATAGCTCCCTTGGGAGAGTGCGTGCTGATAACACCAAGGCCACGGGTTCGGATCCCTATATAGGGATGGCCGGTTAGCTCACTTGGGAGAGTGTGGTGCTGACAACACCAAGTCAAGGGTTAAGATCCCCTTACTAGTCATCTTTAAAAAATAATAATAATAATAATAATACAAGTTCCATGAAGGCAGGAAATTTAATCTGTTGATTTTCACTGCTATATCCCCAGTAGCACCGGGGGTGCAGGTGGGGGGGTACTGAAAACAATGCACTGAACAGTAGCAGTGCTTAGCATATAGTAGATACTCAGAACTGTCGAATGAATCATTCAGTTTCAAACCACCCAAGAGAGTTGTTAGGAAGACAGTCAGATATCAAGGATTGTCACCTGAGGGAGAAGCCCAGGCTAAAGATATATTTTTTGCTGCCATGAGTATAAGTGGGGCTAGAAATCATAGATGTGAATGAGTTTCCCTGGGAGCGAGTAGAATGAGAAGAGAAATAGGCCGTGAATAAAAACCTGTACAAAAGCCTTCTAGTGGCTATGACTTTCTTCATAAATTCCAACTGTGGCTGGTATAGCACCATTGGTTACCCAATCAATACTCACTCTCCCCGCTCCGATATCCTTACAGAATCTGTTCTCCTCCTCCTTGCCACGTGCTTCTTGGAGTCCTCTAAAGCCTGGGGCCCTGATCTAATCCAAATATGGTTGTCCTAGATAGATCCTAAACTTAAATCAGTGATATGACGTAATTCTGTTTGCTTGGGAGCTTATGGAGAAGGTTTCCACACTTCCAATAAAGACAAAAGAGAAGATATTCTTCTTCCAGTCTTCTGGAATGACGTCCTTTTATTGCTATCTTGTTGAAGCCACAGCCCAGGTGACAGATTGGAAAGGTAGAAAAAACTGTGTTGTTAATAATGTGCCAAGTCCGCAAGGTACTAACCTGGCAGCATCCTACCTCTGAACTTGCATGAAATAAAAAATTCCTTATTGTCTCAGCACTTGGAAATGGCTTTCTGTTACTTCAGGGTAAAAACATTCTAATTGATAAACAAATGTTCAATGCTCCCATGATGCGTGCCGGTCTCTCCTTTTGTAAGTATTTCTACAACTCATGTACACACACCCTACTTAGAGTCCTCCAAGAACACTGTGGGCTTTGAGCTTTTGATCAAGCCATTCTGAAAGCACTTCCTCCCAGATCCTGGAGGTCAAAACACTGTCATTCATCAAACACGATTTAAATGTCACTTTCTCCTGTAGCCCTTTCATAAATTACCTCAAAATTAAGCGATGAGATTTAAAATCGTCCAGCTGTGTTTTTACCTCTAGCATTCACCTTCGTGTTAGTGTTACTTATATAATGCCTACATCTACTTTAGACCATAAACTTCAGAGAAGGTGTAGAAATCGTAATAGAAAGGCTTAACACCAGGCACAGTTCTAATTAGTTTTACATTTATTAACCTTTCCAATCCCCAAAACAAATCCTAAGAGATAAATTCCATTATTTTCATTTTGCAGATTAGGAAAATAAAGCACAAAAAACATTAACTTGCCTGCGATGACAAGTAGGCTAGTGCATTGCAGAACCTGGATTCAAATCGAGGCAGCACTTAGCTGGAACTGAAGGTATAACTGCAAGTGCAAATAATTGCTCACAAGGGATACGGACACTTCCCTTACATAAAGGACAAGATTTTTAACACTGCTACTACTAAAACCAAAGCGTGTGCGTTTGCAAGCGCACACACACTCCATGAGAGTCCTTCTTCGGTGTCTGGGGCCTGATGGATTAAGGTACAGGGGAACTACGCCTTTCTTTGGGAAGACTCAATAAACCGCCCACCCCTTTCCCACAATTAGATGTCTGCGGAGTGGCCCTAGTCGCTCCATGCGCCCGAGGGTCCTCTGGCGAGCTAGCACAGAGCGGTGAACACAAGACGACAGCGGCGGCCCGCCCCCGGGGCAGAAGAGGTGGCGGTGCCGGGACACACGAAGAAGCCCGGCCTTGGCACGTAACAGAGCTGGGAGCCCGGCTGCCACGGGCGTGTCACCGTAGGGGCAGCCCGGGAGCACAGCCGCAGTGGCGGGAAGAGAAACAGCCGAGGACGCCTCCGAAAGATCAGGAGCACGTGGCCCTGCGAGAATGGCGCCGACCAAAGCCCTGCAAGGCCACACGTCGCCACCACTGCCCCGCAGGACTTAGCCCAGGCCGCCAGGCCCGCCTCCCTGGCCAGAGAGTGCCTGATGCGCATGCGCACCTGCAGAAGGGGCGCTCGTGGGCGGGATCAAGACCCGGAAGTAGCCCGCGCACTGTCCTTCCTGGGACACCTGACGGCCGGAACTGCCCGGAGGTCCCGCCCCCAGAGTAATCCCGGGTTGCTGGGCAACGATGCGGACGCCGCCGGCGGGGTCTGTGCTCCCTTGAGCAAGCCGAGCGTAGCTCTCACCTGCCGCACTGGCATCCTCCCGTCCCGCCCTCCTCCCTTCTTGCCGCCCCGCCTCGCGTCGCGGGATCCCTGCCCTTGGCATTACTTACGTCCCTCCGGCTGCCGCGACACCTTCGCGCCCACCTGCTTCAAAGCCAAGCCCCACCGGAAGCGAGGTGGTTCGACCCGGGACATGGCCTCCGCGATGACGGACCGCACCGGTCGGGCCATAAGTACCTACACCTACACCAGCCGGCCCCGCGCACTGCCCTGCCAGCGCCGCCGTTACAGAGACAGTCTGCTGCAGCGGTGAGTGACCAAGCCGGCCCCCATCCCGGGCCGGGGCCTGGCCCCCTCGCCCTGGCAGAAGCTGCCTATGGGACTTTCCCTTGTCTACATTCTGCTGAAATAAAATTCTGCTCTGAAGAACCCTCCCGTAGTGTGGAGTGAAGCAAGAAGGGGCATGAGTGGCCTCCCTTAGTTAACTTTTGGTGAAATGGAGTTGCTGGCATGGTCCATAACATGTAACGAATCAGCTTATTTCAGCTACTGCTTGAGGGCCACGCATGTGCCAAGCACCTTTCTGGCGACATTCAAATACATTTTCTTACTCAATCCGCAGTGCTGTGAAGTTGGTTTTATAACTTCATTATGCAAACGAGGAAACTGTGGTGCACAGGTGTCAAACACAATAGCATGTTCAAAATGGGAGGTCTTTCCACACCAGTCTTTGGGCAGGAATTCATCTTTCCATGCGGGACCGCAAATTGTGTTTTTATGGTTCTCTCAGAGTTCTTTCCATAAGCCTCAGATTTCAGAATCAGCAGAACTTCACAAGAATGCAAGCTCCATGGAAGCAGGAACCTTTGCGTTTTTTGTTTACCTAGGACCGTGCCTGGCACATCGTAAGCACTCAATACAAATTGGTGTATTGATGATTGAACATCGGCAGTGTAACTCTTGGTGCTTAAACGGACAAGTTTAAATTTTAACTGAGTTTATTTGAGCAAAGAAAAACAAAACAAAACAAAGCAAACAAATCAAAACCGATTCACAAATGGGGCAGCCCTCCCAACCAGAGCAGGTTCAGAGAACTCCAACCAATAACATGATCTGACAGCATTTATAGGAAACAAAATTGCAGTGTTGAAATAACTTAATGGTTACAGCTTAATTATTGGTTAGGTGGTTACAGAACCTCCTGCAATTAACTAAAGCTCAGCTACTGTAGTTAAACTCCTTATTAGTTTGGTCTATTAGGCTCAGTGCAGAAGCTAATGGCCTCCCACAAATTTTATTTAACATGCTCATTTCAAATACTAAGTCTAGACTCATAATTATCTTATCCTGACAAAGACTTTTTAAAATAAGAAATGTTTATCACTTTGAGAAAACCAAAAATGAAAATTTAAATTTGAAGAGGGATTATTTATGTTATGAAACACTTTCTGGTACCCTGGTGCCTTTAAGTGGTTGCTTACAAGTCATTACTGTTAAATCAGACCAACAAATTAGAAATAAGAATCAATGGCAGTTTGACTGGTGGGTTAGCTGAGCTGGTTAGAACATTGTGTTGTAACACCAAGGGCATGGGTTCAGAACCCTATACTGCCCAGCTGCCTCTGCCCCCAGCCACCCCCCACCCAAAAAAAAAAAATCAATAGTGGTTCATTAGTAATACTTTTTTTAAAAGTTACTTGGTTGGTACATTGAAGTAGTGTGTTGATTAGTGTATCAAAGTAACGTGTAAGACATAATAAAATCTCAATTTCAAGAAAGTAATTACTTATAAATCATCATAACCATTGATATCCTTATGGAGCAGCATCTCACTAGAATAAAGGCCAGGTAGGACATCTTCAGGGTTGATCTTTATCCTAGAGATGACTGGAAGCCATTGGAAAGAAGGAGAAAGAGAGGAAGAGAGAAAGAGAGTGTGTGTGTGTTTAATTTAAAATTTTTGTAATTGGTAGTTTTCAGTTTACAAAAGTCATATGCTTATTGAAGCAAATGAAAAAATACAAAATAAGGATGAATAAAGACAAAGTTAATCATCTCCTGCCCACCTCTACTCCCACTTCCCTGTTGCAACCAGATTTAACAGTCTTACATTATTCTTTTACACCTCCTTGCCTGTACACACATATATGAACATATACACATGTAGGAGGCTTATTTCCAAAATAGTATTATACTACCTGTATTATTCTGCAGTTGGCTTTTCCCCCTATTTAACAAGTTCTAATTCCCTTTTCCCCCCTAATTTCTTTATGTATACATGCATATACATATTTAATTTTATATAAGTAGACTCACATCATTCATGCTTGGGGTGTTCTTAGGGCAGCATTTGTACCACAGCCCCCATGCCTTGCAGACTGCTCTCTCTCCCCTGCCCCCAAGGTAAACCATATTAACAATCTTTTGTGAACACTCTTTTTCTTTTCTTCCTGCTCACATATTTAAGTTCAAATGTATGAATATATGTGAATAGATACACACACAAGAGTTTTGTCTACTTCATAGCAATGGTAACATATTATGCACAATTCTCAGCATCTTTCTTTTCTTAACAGTTCTTAATATAAATCCCTCCAAATAACTGGAATTGCTCGATTGTTTTTAATAACAGCATAATATCTCATGGTATGGATGTACCATAGGTTATTAAAATTTCCACTATTGATAGATATTAAGTTTCCTTCCAGTTTTTGCTACAAAGAATGGATTTCAATAAATAACTTGTGCACTGGACTTTTTATTTCTATAAGACCCGTTCCCAAGAATGGGATTGTGAGGTCATATGTATTTTTAATACAGACAAATGAACAATATACCTTTCTTCCTGGGATGTTTAAACATATTCTTTTTCCCACATCCTCACTAGCAATAGGTGTTATGGATTTTTTTCTATTCTTTTTTGGTTTTGATGGTATCAGATCAGAATTTTTTCTCATTATTACTTTAATTAGCACTAGCAGGCTTTAACCAAGAAAGCATTATATTTGGATTTTCTCATTCTAAAAGATCACTGACTACAATGTATAGAACAGATTGAGGAAGAAATGTTCCAGACAGTTTAGAGACTTTTTAGGAGTCCAGCTAAAAGATAGTAGTGGCAGTGAGCAATGGATGGATGCAAGGAAGATTTTGGGAGTAGAATCAATACTACTTTCTAGATGTAGGGGATAGGGAAGAGGAAAGATTCATGGATGACTCCCAGGCTTCTGGATTAAGCCCACTGTATGGCTAGTGGTACCAGTAAATGAAATAAGAGACACTGAAGAAGTAACAAGTTGGAACAGGAGAGTGATAATTAGTTCAATTTTGAGATTGCCCTACAGACATCCTAGTGAGATGTCATTGGGAAATTGAGTTGAGAGGAGAGTTCTGAGCTAAAAATAAAATAAAATTGGGAGTTTTAGGTCTATGGATCATAACTGAAGCCTTGAAAATGAGTGAGGTCAACTAAGGACAACAAAAGGCTGGACCCTGAGGAAATGCTCTGGTATGGGAGGAGCTGCAAACAAAATCTGAGAAACAGCAGCCAGAGAAGTGGCAGAAAAACAATCAGACGAATATGGTGGTATCATAGAGGCCTAAAAAGAGAGTGCTTCAGTGAAGGAGTGTTCAGTGGTAGCTTCAATATATGATACATGGGTAACTCCTGTCCCACTCAGAATCATCTCCGGTAGAATACTGTTATTGGTATAAGTTGGTATTTGGCTTCATACCTATAAGTAGTATATCATTTAAACAACTTGAAAATATCAACTGTGTATTTGTATTTGTCACTATTGATCATTTATTTTGATTCCTGATATTAAAATTTTATTAACATTTATTTATTTTTTATTTATTTTTTTTTTTAAAAGATGACCGGTAAGGGGATCTTAACCCTTGACTTGGTGTTGTCAGCACCACGCTCACCCAGTGAGCTAACTGGCCATCCCTATATGGGATCCGAACCCAGGGCCTTGGTGTTATCAGCACCGCACTCTCCCGAGTGAGCCATGGGCCGGCCCAAAATTTTATTAACATTTAAAACAATGACTTTTTAAAATATCTTTGGGTTTAAAGAACCGTGAGAAATTTGACTTATTTTTCTAAGCCTGATTCTTTTATTAATGTAAGTTTTCAATCCTTGAATCAAGCTTTTTTAGTCCTGGATGGCAGGCCCCTTTTCAGATGGGCCATTTTCACATTTGTTAAGCCGTCTTACAGATTTACAGCCTAAATCCAGCTCTGACACTTACTAGCAAGGTGACCTTGGGCAAATTCCTTTCTGAACCTATTTCCTTTTCTGTTAAATAAGGATCATAGTTCCCAACTTGAAGCTTACTGTGAGCAATAAACAAAATAATGTTTATGAAGAGCCTGGCATATGGTAAGCATTACATTTGTGGTAGCCATTTGTTTCCTTATTTTATGGACCACACTAAAACAGAAGTCTGTTTTCTTAAAATGTTTTCATCTTAGTCTAAATCCTATTGAAAATGAGTTTACTTCATAGATACTAACACTCCACTGAGGTAGTAACTTAGAATTTGGTGTTTTACAGAGATGAAGAACCTATCCATTACGGAAACATAATGTATGACAGAAGGGTGATCCGAGGCAACACGTATGCGCTGCAGACAGGGCTGCTGGTTAGTACACTTTGAATAGTCTTAAAACAAAATTCTCATACTGTCTATGGTGAAGGATCAGTTTGTTTCTGTTAATTTCTAATTCATTGCAAGCTAAAAAACGTTTATAAAATAAAGATGAATTACTAGGAAAATGAAACTTAAAAAAAGACATGCAAATGTGAGCCAACTGGTGGTTGCCAGGGGCTGTGGGGAAGGGGGATAGGGAGTTATTGTTTAACAGGTACAGAGTTTTAGTTTTGCAAGATGAAAAGAGTTTTGAGATACATAGTGATGATGGTTACAGACAATGTGAATGTACTTAATGCCACTGAATTGTACACTTAAAAATGGTTACAGTGGTAAATTTTATGTTATGTGTATTTTACCACAATTAAAAATAATAACTAAAAAAATAATACAAGCCTCAATTTTTTATTAGATTCAACAGAACTCTTGCAAATTGCTCTAAAAGTTTCCAAACTTTTGCTTTCAATTTCTGTACTTAAATTGTTACAACCAGTTCAACAGTTTATAGACACATTAGTTTTTTGAGTACCACATTTTCAGTAGCACTGGTATAATACATTTAAGTTTGTTTAGATAATCTTATACTCCGATATTATTATCATTATTTAATCAAAACATCCAAATTACTCTTCTGTTCTTTAATTCACTCAACAAATATTTATTGACTTTTAGGTCCTATGCTGGGTACCTGGGATACAGAGATGTGTAAGATGTGGTATGATGTTAATGGTGGTGATTTCTTGTCCCAGATATGAACTATAGTGAATCTCTAGACAGTCTATGATGTAAAAGTTCCTAACAAAAAGGTGGTGGTATATGGAACATGAGACAGTCCGAAGCAGTGGTTCCCAAACTTGGATGTGCATCAGAATCACGTGGAAAACATATTAAAATATATATGCTTCAGCCCTACCCTGGATCTCCTGCATTAGTACCTCTAAGGGTTGGACATAGGAATATGTATTTTTAATCAACTTCTCTAGGCAATTCTGGTACAGCCAGCTCAGGGCCAGCCAGCATTTGGAAGCAACTTTTCAAACATGTGATATTGACATATGTTTTCTTATAGCATCTTCATATAGCAGTACCAATGAACACTGACCTACTTACAACAAGACAGAAAGGAGGATCACCTTCTTTGAGTTCTTTAGTCAGTTAATCAGCACCTTACCTTAAAAGTCTGCACTGAGACTTCCAGTTCTGTACAAGCAGGAATTTATTCATTCCTTCCTATTCCTCCCTCTTACAAGTAAAAACTCTGAATATAACACAACAAACAAACATAGGAAGACTCTGAAAGGTGGAAAGAAGAAGACAGGCTGGGTATGGACCCAGGACTTGAGGCACAGTGATGAGTTCTCTGGGTTTTCTTTCTGCCTCCCACATATCTCGTTAAGGCCACTGGAGAAGCCTGCAACCTGGAACCACCAACAGGCACAACCCCACGGAAAGCCTGCTCCCTCTAGGCAAAGAACTGGGAAGGGAGCAGCCCAGCAGAACAGAAAACATTTCTGACAACACTGTGCCTAGTCCAGCTAATGGAAAAACTGCCTTACCCCTCTGCACAGTGTCGGTGAAGTAGTAAGTCAAGATGGTACAAGTTGGTGCCCTACTTTTTCTGGGATGGTATCAGCAAAGCCAGTGAGGAGCTGAATTTGTAATCCTATCTAGAGATAATAAGGAGGAACAAGGTGGTATGGAAGTGCTAGTCAGTGCTCCACTCCCCCATACAACAGTGTCAGCAGAGCCAAGCAAGGAGCTGAGCTCCTACCCCCACCTGGCACCCATAACGTGGTACCAATTGACCCTCTTCTTTAGCTGAGTTAATGTCAGTGGGCCCCAGTAAGGAGAGGAACTTCCAATCCCACCCACACTTGCATGCTAAAACAGAAAGAGCAACATCCTGCTAAAAATATTAAATAAGCTCCAAAGTCTCACAACATAATACCCAGAATATCTGGAATACAATAAAAAATCACTCATCATACAAGAACCAGAAGAATCACAACTTGCATGAGAAAAAAAATTAAGAAATGGCAATACCAAGATGACTCAGATGTAGGAATTATCTGACAAGGATTTTAAAGCAACAATCATAAAAATATTCTCATCAAAAGTGAACAATTATGAACACTCTTGAAACAAATGAAGAAACAAAATCTTAGCAAAGAAATAGAAGATACAGAAATGAACCAAATGGAAACTATAGAACTGAAAAATACCATAACCAAAATAAAAACCACACTGGACAGACTCAGTAGTACATTGGAGATGACACAGGAAACAATCAATGAACTCAAAGACAAATCAATGGAAATTACCCAGCTGAACAACAGAGAGAAAATAGACCCCCCAAAAGATAAATAAAAAGAGCCTCAGGGAGCTATGGAAAAGTAACAAAAGATCTATGTTTATGTTATCAGAAGAAAAGGAGAAAAAGTGTGGGATGGAAAAATGTTTGAAGAAATGGTGCCTTAAAATTCCACAAATTTGTCAAAAGACCTACAGATCCAAGAAGCTAGGTGAACTCGAGGAAGGATAAACCCAAAGAAATCCACACCAAGACACATCAAAATAAAAATTCTGAAAACTAAAAAAAATCTTGAAAGCACTGGAGAGAAATGACATTTTAATGGAAGGGGAACAAAGATGTGGATTTCTCATCTGAAACACAGAGACGTAGAAAGAAGTGGCGCAATATTTTTCAACTCTCAAAAGAAAAGGACTCTCAACCTCTAGTTCTAATACAATGAAAATATTCTTTTGAAAGAAAGGAGAAATCAAGACATTCTCAGATGAAGGAAAACTGAGAGAATTTGTCACTAGCAGATCTTCCCTTAAAGAATGGCTGAAGGAAGTTCTCTAAACAGAAAGGAAATTATAGCAGAAGGAAGCCTGAGACTTGAAAGACAGAGAAGGAGAGAGAGTGAAGGGGTCAGAACAGGGATAAATATAATAACTGTCTTTCTCATGAGTTTTTTTTTCTTTCTTTTTTCATTTTTCTAAATTTTTTTTCGATATACAGTGTGGTTGATTATTGTGGCCCATTACCGAAACCTCCCTCCCTCCTCCCTCTCCCCCCTCCCATCCAACAATCTCCTTTCTGTTTGCTTGTCGTATCAACTTCAAGGAATTCTCGTGAGTTTTTAAAATTGTTTTATGGTTGAAGCAAAATTATAACATCTGATGTAGTGCTTTACGTATGTCAATGAAATAAATTTAAGACGGCTATGTTTTTATTATATTTTAAAAGTGGGGATAATAAAGGATTTTAAATGGGTGTAAGATTTCTGTACTTAACTTGAAATAGTAAAATGTTGATAGTAAATATTGACTGATAACATACGTATATATTTTGTAATACCTGAAGCAACCATTTAAAAAACTATACAAAGAGATCTGGAAAAAAAAAAAAAAAGAAAACAAATAAGAAGAGAAACTATACAAAGAGTCAAAAATTTTACAGGTAAATCAAAGTAGAATTCTGACAAATGTTCAAGTAACTCACATGAAGGCAAGAAAAAGAAAACAGAGAAAGGAAAAAGCAGGGAGAACAAACAGGAAAAAAATAACATGTCAGACTAAGCCCTAACATGTCAGTAATTAGTTTAAATGGAACTGGCCTGAACAAACCAATTAAAAGGCACAGGGCTGGCCAGTTAGTTCAGTTGGTAGAGCGTGGTGTTGATAACAACAAGATCCCTGTACCAGCTAGCACCAAAAATAAATAAAGGTCAAGGGCTACAGGAGCATGGGACCTCAGGAGCCAAGGGCAGCCCCTGCTGACAGACAGCAGAAGCAGAGGGTGCCATCACGTGGGCGGCCCACCACTGCTGCAGACACTGCCACCTAGTGGGTGGCCTGCTACTGCCACCATCACCATTCAGGCAGCCTGCCAACCACTCAACTGCATTGACACAAGGTGGGTCACCAGCAGAGCCCAGAGAAAGAGGTGAGTGACAACAGATATGTGACCCAGTGGCCCAACCCACAAAGCAAACTAAGGCAGCATCCATGGTAGCACACCTGGTGCTGGGAAGTACGTGTGCAGCCCATGCAACTGCCTTGATCAGAGGAGAGACACCTGCGGAACCCCCAGACAATGCAGAAACCTAGGATACCCATATAAGAGTACGAAAGAAAACTCCCAACCAACATCAACCCATCCCCCAGCTGGGGGAAACAAGAACCCAAGTGGAGCCTCTGCCTGTGGGAAAAAGGAAAGAGAAACCCTGCCCAGGACCACTCTTTTAAAGTGAGTTAGGTCCCAGTTAGGATGGCTAAAATCCAAAAGACTCTGAATGATAAATGCTGGCAAGGTTGCAGAGAAAAAGGAACTCTCATACATTGTTGGTGGGACTGCAAAATGGTGTCCTCAACAATTGCAAATGACCCAGCTATCCCACTGCTGGGAATATACCCAGAGGAATGGAAATCATCAAGTCGAAGGTATACCTGTTCCCCAGTGTTCATCGCAGCACTCTTTACAATAGCCAAGAGTTGGAACCAGCCCAAATGTCCATCACCGGATGAGTGGATACGGAAAATGTAGTATATCTATACAGTGGAATACTACTCAGCTATAAAAACGAATGAAATACTTCCATTTGCAACAACATGGATGGACCTTGAGAGAATTATATTAAGTGAAACAAGTCAGGCACAGAAAGAGAAATACCACATGTTCTCACTTACTGGTGGGAGCTGAAAATAAATAAATAAATTCACACACACATGCACACAAAAAAAAACCGGGGGGGGGGGAAGAAGACATAACAACTACAGTTCCTTGAAGTTGATACGACAAGCAAACAGAAAGGACATTGTTGGGTGGGAGGGAGGAGAGGGAGGAGGGAGGGAGGTTTCGGTAATGGGCCATAATAATCAACCACATTGTATATTGATAAAATAAAATTTAAAAAATAATAAAAATAAAAGTAAATTGAGTTAGGTCACAAATCAAGTCTCAGCAAATTTAAAACCAGTATCATTTCAGACCACAACGAATTAAAACTAGAAATCAATAACATAACTGATTGTACATATCTCTGGGATACAGCATTGAATATCAATACCTGCGTGCAATATATGATGCTCAAATCAGAATAATTAGTATATTCAACATTACACAATGTAATCTTTTTTGTGGCCCTGTAGGTCCAGGTAAGCCTCTACAATTAACTGTACCCCCCCCCATTACAAATCATAATGTCACAACTACAAATAAATCTACACATGTAAATACATAGATGAAATGGACCAGTTCTGTAAACTACAAACTGCCAAAATTCACCTTACTTGAAACAGATGTTCTGAATAGTCCTATAACTATTAAAGAAATTGAATTTCTAATGTAAAAGCTTACAAAAAAGATATCTCCAGGCCCAAATGGTTTCACTGGAGAATTCTACCAAACGTTTAAAAAATAATTAGCACCAATTCTACACAATCTCTTCCAGAAAATAAAAGAGAAGAAAACAAAACAAGTTCAGGACTTGTAAGATAAAAATTACAAAATTCTGATGAAAGAAATCAAAGACCTAGATTAATGCAAGACATACCATATGCATGAATTGGAAGATTCACAATGGTAAAGATGTTAATTCTCCCCAAATTGATCTGTAAGTTTAACACAATTCCTATCAGAATCCCAGCAAGATTTTTGTAGATCTAGATAAGCTTGTTATAAAACTTATATAGAAAGACAAAGGAATTAGAAGAGTTACAATCGTTTTGAAAAAAAATGATAAAGTAGGAAGAATCACTCTACCAATGTTAAGACTTACTATATGTACCTAGTCATCAAGACAGGGTGGCATTGCTGGAGGAATAGACACATGGACCAATGGAACAGAAGAGAGAACTGAGAAGTATACCCTTACAAATACACCCAACTAGTTTTTGACAAAGGGACAAGGCAATTCCATGGAGTAAAGATAATCTTTTCAATCAATGGTGCTGGAGCAATTGAACATTCATAGGTAAGAAAATTAAATGAACCTTGACCTCATACCATATATAAAAATTAATTCAAATGGATCATGGATTTAAATGTAAAACCATAAAACTTCTAGAAGAAAATATAGGAGAAAACCTTCAGAACCTAGAGCTAGGTGAAGAGTTCTTAGGTATGACACGAAAAGCATGATGCATAAAAGAAAAAGTGATAAATTGGACTTCATCAAAATTAAAAACTTGTGATGCAAAAAACCCTTAAAAGAGAATGAAAAGACAAGCTACAAAGAAAGTATTTGCAAACTGCATATCCAACTTAAATCTGGAATATATAAAGAACTCTCAGAACTCAAAAGTAAAAAAAAAAAAATAGAAAATGATCAAAAGACATGAACAGACATTTCACCAAAGAGGAGATATGGTTGGCAGATGAGCACACAAAAAGATGTTCAATTAATCCTTAGGGAAATTCAAATTAAAATCACAGTGATATACTACACACCTATTACAACAGAAACGTTTAAAAGTAGTGATATAACAAGTGCTTGTGAGGATGTGGAGCAATTGGAATTCTCATAAATTGCTGATAGGACTGTAAAACACTGTGGAAAACACAGCAATTACTTATAAAACTAAATATGTACTTACCATTTAACCGCACAGTTGCACTCATAGACAATTTATCCCAGAGAAATGGAAACCTCCATTTACAGATAAAACTGTACATGAACATTCATAGCAACTTTATTCCATAATAGCCAAAAACATCATGTCTTTCAGTAGGTAAATGATGAGAAACGAACTCTCATGGGTGCATTGGTACATCCATACCAGTACAATCAACTACCCTCAGTGAGAAAAAAAGGAATGAACTATTGATATATACAACAACCTGGATGGCTGTCAAGGGCATTGTGCTTAGTAAAAAAAAAAAAAAAAAAAAAGGCCAATCTCAAAAGGTTATATACTGTATGAGTCCTTGTATATAACATTCTTGAAAAGACAAAACTATAGAGATGATTGTCAGGGTACAGGGATGGGGGTGGGACTTGGGAACAAATATAAAGAGATATCTGAGGGAGCTCCTTTGTGGTAATGGAACAGATCTATATCTTGACTGTGGTGGTGGTTACACAAATCTGCATATGGAAGAAAATCACATGGAACTATATTTACAGACACAAATATAAAGCAATGCATGTAGAAATTACAAAAATCAGGCTGGCCAGTTAGCTCACTTGGTTAGAGTGTGGTGTTATAACACCAAAGTCAAGGATTCAGATCCTTGTACCAGCCAGTCACCAAAAAAAAAAAAAAAAAAAAAACCAATTCTGAAAACTGAATAAGATCAGTTAACACTATTTTACCAGTGTTAATTTCCTGATTTGAGCATTGTGCTACAATTAGATAAAATGTCAGCACTGGGGGAAGCTGGATGAACAGTACACAGAACTCTACTGTTTTGCAACCTCCTGTAAATTATTTCAAAATAAAACATTTTTTTTTTTTTTTAAAAGATGACCAGTAAGGGGATCTCAACCCTTGGCTTGGTGTTGTCAGCACCACGCTCAGCCAGTGAGCAAACCGGCCATCCCTATATGGGATCCGAACCCGCAGCCTTGGTGTTATCAGCACCGCACTCTACCGAGTGAGCCACGGGCCGGCCCCAAAATAAAACATTTTTTAAAAAATATTTTAACTAGGCCCTGAAACAATTAGGTTGGGCAATGCATTTCTTTTCTTTTTTCTTTTCTTTTCTTGGCAGCTGGCTGGTACAGAGATCAAACCCTGGACCTTGGTGTTATCAGCACCACACTCTATCCACCTGAGCTAACTAACCAACCCTGGCAATGCATTACTAAAATGAATTTGTTGCATTTATGTTAACTCAAAAGCTGATATGTATAATTCTGTTCCATTAAACAGAAGAAAGTGGAACTAAATCAAGCATATAATAATGCAGAATAAATATGAAAAGAAAAAAGTCTTCACTGAATGATCCCAAAATGATATTTAGCAATTGTATTAGAAAAACGGAATTGTAAAAAATGCAATTGAGGTTTTTTTTGGCAATGCGGTTATATTATTTTATAATAAAAGGATATGATAACTATGGAGAAGAGTTATTTTATGTCAGATATTGTGTTAGAGTCGTTACATTATCATCTGAACTGTTCCTTACAAGTAAAACCATACATAGATGGGCTGGCCTGTGGCTCACTCGGGAGAGTGAGGTGCTGATAACACCAAGGCCACGGGTTCGGATCCTATATGGGGATGGCCGGTTCGCTCACTGGCTGAGCGTGGTGCTGACAACACCAAGCCAAGGGTTAAGATCCCCTTACCGGTCATCTTTTGGGAAAAAAAACATAGATGTTACTAGTATTCTCATTGCATGAGGAGTCTTCAAAAAATTTATGGAAAGATTCATATTATTTTTTAATAATATTTTTCCACAAACTTTTTGAAGTACCCTTATACAGATGAGAAAACTGAGTATCTGAAAACTTAGGCTATTAGGCCAAGCTTTACTAATCCAAGTAATGAATAAATTAAAGAGTTGGTATTTTAGCTTCAGAGCCAACACTCTTGTTTTCACTGTATCATGCCAATATGAAGAAAAGTTTATGATAGATTAGAAAGACAGTATAAAGCATGTATAGTATCATCACAATTTCAAAAGCAGTATGCATTTAAATGACATGAGGTCATAGGTAATTTTCTTTTTTAAAAAACTTTAATGTTGTTACACTGTCACTTTTTTTTTTTTAAAGATGACCAGTAAGGGGATCTTAACCCTTGACTTGGTGCTGTCAGCACCACTCTCTCCCAAGTGAGCTAACCGGCCATCCCTATATAGGGATCTGAACCCATGGCTTGGTGTTATCAGCACCACACTCTCCCAAGTGAGCCACAGGCCGGCCCATTACATTGTCACTTTAAAACATGTTTAGAATTCTAATTTTAATTATTTTTTTAAAGTTTATGCAAAATACTTTCATCTTTCTCTTTCTTTTCATATTTACCTTGAGATGAGATAGGCCAGCCATAGAGAATGACTATAAGAGAAGATACAGATGCCAAATCTAGGTGCTCCAAATATTGCAGAACTACTGTAAATAATTGTCTTTTTAATCCCTTAATTAACTTAGCATTTTGTGCACTTGGAGAGGCTTTGTTTGAACTGAGGATGTTTTCTTTGTTAGAGAAATTCAGATTTTTAAAAAATCCGAGTGCTTTTCGATTTCTTAACTACACATTACAGTTTATTATAAGTGAATGGTTATATCAGTTTTACCAGGCACCAGAGGAATTCATGGTAAAAATGTTTAAAGAGGAAAAACAAGTTGATAGGATTCTGCACCCATAATATTTCAATTAACAGCCATACTTTGAAGATGCTTTTATGCTCTTTCAGGTACCTTCATAATTACCTGACAGAGTTCCAGTAAAACTTCAATTGTTACTGATAATCAGGAAGCAGTATTGTGACAAATGCTTGTATACTGTCTAGGAATCACTTTGGAATGGCAGTTCCTATATTCTTTGAGATGTATTTTCTAAATTTTCAAAGCCTTTTCTATCCCTTTTAGCCTGATCAGCCTGATCCTATAGACCTTCAAAGGCAGCAGCAGGCTAGGAGGAGGATTCTGGCTAGAAAACGCGCTCAAGAGCAGCTCAGACCACGAACGCCCGAACCCGTGGAAGGCAGAAAGCACATGGACGTGCAAACAGGTGTGCGCCGCACCCTTGACATTGTGGCCCCTTGGTTTCCTCAGTTGTCGGTCAGTCCATTTTTATTTGGTCTTTACTTATGCATCTCCTATGCTATCCAATACTTCCCCAATCACGGTAGGAAGTCTCTTTATTAAACAAATACATAGAGTGCGTATTATTATTACATCGGGTATGGCTGGAAGTGTGGAATGAGGTTTTAAGAAAAAGAATGTTATGACCAACCTAATTTCCTCTTATCCCTTTTCACATATTCTATTCTCAAACTGGGATTATTTCTCATAGCCCGACATGAATTACTGTTCTTTCATCAGGACTTACAGGAGAGGAGAACAATATGGTTCTATTTTGGCATTTTATTTGTCTTTTGAGAGGAGTAAACCCACTCACATCTGAGTCATCTGCCTGTCAGGCCACCCTCTTCTGTCCTGTTGTTCTCCTTTTGTTCTGCCTTCGCTTCGCATAGTCTCCAGGGCCACACAGGTGCTCCAGAGGCAGGTGCCAGAATGTTCCTGCTCGTCTACTGTTCTCAGCTGTAGAGGCTTACCTGGACCTACAGAGCCTAACGGTGGCATTGACAGAATCTTGGTAATCAGACAACACTTGGTGTTTTGCATGGACTACTGTAACTGCTTAAGATTCACCTTTTACCCTACCAAGATGGTCAGTGGATTCATCAGGGTTATTTCTGGAGCATCAAGGCAAAAGGAAAGAACCATTCCACACTTTTTTCCCCTCCTGTTAGGCCAAGTCTAGAACAAGTGGATGTCTGTGATTAGCCAATATAGTTGTAATTCTGTAAGAGCTAAGTTTTAGTTTTTGTTTATACTATCAGAATATTAAGTGATATAATAGTAGCCACCTTCCTGTATTTCCCCAGAGACTATACCAGGTCCTTTACCAGGGTATCTCCTTTATTATTACAGAGATTTCACGTGACAGGTAATTATGATCTCTTTTACAGATGAAGAAACTGCGGCCCAGAGAGGATGTAACTTGGCTAGGTTCTGTGCTCAACATCATGACTTCAGTGCTCATGTTCTTTGTGTGACTCCCCATTGCCCCTACCTCATATAAATTATTCCTAATGTGAAATTTGTTTTCATACATCTGTTTATATCCTATAGGATAGAGGGAACATCAAATAACTTGGTGACTTGGTGCATGATTTTTAAAAATATCCAAGAATGTTCAAATCTTTATATGTTTACTACCTCAGGACTCAATTCCATGTATTATTAACTTTTCATCCCCTATTATACTTTGCACCTTATGCACATCTATGGTTTCATGTTCTTCTTCAGTTTCATTTTCAAATACAAATCTCAGTGCTTTCTAGACATTCAGTAATGCTCTAGCCTGACTGACTCTATGGTCTTCCAGATCTATAAAAATTATTAGTTCGATATGTGAATCGAACCCCACATTTGAGGACTTTCATTCTAAGACTTACTTTCTGATCTGTTTAATTGTTTTGAAGGAACTGAAATTTCAAATATACATGTATGCTTGAAGGAGAATCAAAATTTTAAACTCAGTGTATACGATATTATTCTTAGAATTGTACCTTGAAGAAATTGCTGACCGCATAATAGAAGTTGATATGGAATGCCAAACAGATGCATTTTTGGACAGACCATCAACACCACTCTTTATTCCTGCCAAAACTGGCAAAGATGTGGCCACCCAAATACTGGAAGGAGAGGTACAGTACATTCTGTGGGCTTCTCTCTATGATCTTTATAAATGAAGGTAAAGTTAGGTTAGGTAAAGCTTAATATTGGCAACAACCAATTCGTAAAGCTTCTACATTTTGGATTTCTTTTCAGATATTATCCATAATGGTTTTATCCTATAGTACCCTTAAATGTTTTTAAATATTGTGTTCTGATTTCTGCTCTTTCCTGATCAGAAGTAAAATCATTAGAAATTTTTTTAGGATATTTACACATTTGATTTTTGTTTGTTTTACATACTTGTTTAATGTATGTGTAAAATGTAGATTTGTACCAATTAAGGAAAAATTATATTCCTGGTATAAAAGATTCCACTATTAGTTGCTTGTAGGTTACAAAACTTTTATGGAGATACTCTCTCTGTAACAAAACATTTTTAATAATTTCATTTCAATGTGGAATGTATAAATGGGCCAGTTTATGAAATTGAAGAAGAGAAGGCAATGATTATGTGCATAATGGCCTGAGATTTAAGACCTGAAGGAACTAAAAGAACTGTTACTGAAACTGGGAAATAAAATAAGTCTTCAGAAGCTACATAGAAAGGTGCTTTTGCCTCTAAATCTAGAGGTGCATCACCAAGATACCCATTATTCTTGCTCCTTAGTTCATCAAACATTATTTAAAAACAGCCAATAAAAATCAAGCAGAAAAGGTAGGGAATATGAAAAAGGATATTTTCCTTGGATTTCCGAGTATGATCTTAAAATTATCGAGTGTCAGGTTCATTTTGACAAATGCACAGATTTTTTTTCATAACTTCAGCTTAATGGATTTTTGCCTGTAAACAAAAGGCCATTTACATACCTCGCAGGGTTGTTTGAAGATTAGAAGCCATAAATAAAGCACAGTCTCTGGCACACATAAGACACTTAATAAATAATATTCTGTTAGTACTATTCTTCTTTATATTTTTTATTGAGCATTTGGTTCATGATTAAAATTTTAAGTTTGTTTGATTTTGTGTGTTTAAGCTCTTTGACTTTGATCTTGAAGTTAAACCAATGTTAGAAGTTTTGGTGGGGAAGACGATCGAGCAGTCTCTTCTGGAAGTAATGGAAGAAGAGGAGTTGGCTAACCTGCGGTCCAGTCAGTATGCGTATGAAGAAATCCGGAATGTTGAACTTGCTGAAGTTCAGCGACTTGAAGAGCAAGAGAGACGACACCGTGAAGAAAAAGTATGGAATTCTATTTTTTTGTTTTTCGTAGATAGTCTTTTGGCTATTTAACATATTACGTTCAGAATTATATGTGGCATGTCGTAAAGCTAAAGATCTTTGGCAATGTGATAGAAAAAGACCCATGGTCTTTATTGCTCAGGTCTCCCCTATAGATCATAGATCTTTCATGGACTGAATTACATTTTGTAAATTCCAGCTTACATAAATGTACCAAAATTGAGTTTCCAAAAGTTCTTAAGTGAAATGAAAGTTCCTAAATTACGTATGCCCAACTGGAAGACACTTAAATATCAGGAGTCCTAGAGAAAGAAGTTCACTGATTTGCCATAAGTCAGTGGCAGAAAGATGGAAGGAAGGGAAAAATGAAGTACACTGAGGATAGGTGGGGGTAAGCAGCAGAGGACCTGGATAGAATTCTGGCCTCTTCTCAGCGGCCAGGCCCTTCTTTACAACTGCAGGGATACACCAGAACTACTTGGGTCCTTACAGAATATTTTTCAGATTATAGGTTTTTAGAAGCTTCAGTAAGAAAATAAGTTTTACAGTCCAGTTTCCTTTTAAATATGCTAATAGCCTGCAGTTAGGAAACACTAGCCCTGGTAATCTTTTTTTTCTTAATTATTTGTTTTAATTGACACATAATTGTACATATTTATGAGGTACAATTTGATGTTTTGATACATATGTATGTTGTATAATGATCAGGTCAGGATAGTTAGGTATTCATCACCTCATGCATTCATCTTTTCCTTTTGGCAGAACATTCAAAAGTTTAAAAGGCCTTTATTCTAGCTATTATTATGCAATATACAAAACTTAACTGTTAGCCATAGTCACACTTGCAATAGAAAACCAGAACTTATTCCTCCTAATTGTAATTTTGTACCCATTGGCCACCCTCTCCCCATTTTCCCTTTGACCCTCCCCTCCCCAGTCTCTTGTAACCACAGTTCTACTCTCTGCCTCTATAATATCTTTTCTTTGTTTTAGATTCCATATATCAGTGAGGTCATGTAGTATTTGTCTTTCTGTGCCTGGCTTACTTCACTTAACATAGTGTCTTCCAGGTCCATATTCATGTTACTGCAAATGATAGGATTTCATTCCTTTTTTTTTTTTTTTTTTTTTTTTTTTTTTTC
>NW_007726382.1:615352-640976 GCF_000696425.1 Galeopterus variegatus | reverse complement strand
GCAACCCTCAGTGTTGCCCCCGCACCGGGCCGGGGACCGGCAACGGGATTGCAACCCTCAGCGTCGCCCCCATGCCTCGCTCAGCCAGTGAGCGGGAACCGGTCTGCATGTGGGATCCAAACCCTCGGGCGGGAACGCCGCCGCGCTTCCCAAGCGGCGCACTATCCAGTGCGCCACCGGGCCGGCCCTCATTCCTTTTTATAGTTGAATACTATTTCATTGTGCGTATACTTGAATATCACATTTTTTAAATCTATTTGTCTATTGTTGGACACGTAGGTTGATTCCATATCTTGACTATAGTAAATAGTCTGAAATAAACATGGGAGTTCAGATAGTTCAACATACTGACTTCATGTCCTTTGGATATATACACAGTAGAGGGGTTGCTGGATCATACGGTAGTTCTATGTTTAATTTTTTGAGGAACCTCAGTACTGTTTTTCATAAGGGCTTCACTGGTTTGCACATCCACCAGCAGTGTGCAAGTGCTCACTTTTCTCCACATCCTTGCCAACACTTGTTTTCTTTTGTCTTTTTTTTTTCTTAACAAGGATATGCACATTTATTTGTTCAAATAACAAATACATAAACTGAATAACAGCTGAATAACAAAACACTCTGTAGAAAGTAGGGCTTCTAATTTTCACAAAAACTGGAGATGGAAAACTTATTAAAATTTACATATTTCATTTTATAATCTCTACAGTTATTTGAAAGAGCTCTCTAAAGTCTTCCAAAAGCATGCAAATATCAAATTAATTTCAACAGAGTAAGATTAATAAACTTTTCATAGGCAGATTAATTTCTAAGCAAATCAACGAATCCTCTTAATAAAAAGAAATCAAGAACAGAAATTTAATATCTAAGTTTAGCAACATAAATTGCATAAAAAATCAGTAAAACAATATAAACACAAGGGCACTTCAAAAAGTTCATGGAAAAATAGAATTGAAAGATAATGGAAATCTTTCCCTGAACTTTTTTGTTTATTTAAATTTTTCCTTTTTTTATTTTAAAGACTAAAATCATGGAAAATATGCTCTCTGACCACAATAACAAAAGGAAATTTAGAAAACTCACAAATGTGTGGAAATTAAACAACACTCTGTGAAATAAATAATGGGAAAAAGAAAAATCACAAGGAAATTAGAGTACTTTGAGATAAAGATCAAAGTGCAACATATCAAGATTTATAGGATGCAGGGCTCACGCAGTGCACAGAGGGAAATTTATACTTGTAAACACCTATATTGAAAATGAGAAAAATCTCAAATCAGTAATGTGAACTTCTATCTGAAGAGAAAAAGTAGAGCCAACTTAACCAAAAGCAAATATAAGTAGGAGATAACAAAGATTACAACAGAAAATACATGAAATAGGGAATTAAAAACAATAAAGAAAATCAACAAAACCAAAAGTTGATTATTTAAAAAGACCAGTAAAATTCGCAAACCTTTACCTAGACTGACCAAGAAAAAAGAGAGAAGACTGAAATTACTAAAATCAGAAATAAAGTAGGGTTATTACATTGTCGCTATGGTTTTTTGTGGTGGTAAGATTTAGTTTCTTTCTCTTTCTCATTTGCATTTTTGTTCTACCAGTGAGTTTTGTTCTTTCTTGTGTATTCGTGGTAGTGATTATCATTTTTCGGATTCCAGGTGCAGGACTCCCTTGAGGATTTCTTGTAGGGCTGGTCATGTGGTGGTGAACTCCCACAGTTTTTGTTTGCCTGGACTAATACTACTTTTTCCTCATTTCTGAAGGATAGCCTTGCTGGATATAGTGTTCTTGGCTGGCAGTTTTTCCTTTTAGTATTTTGAATAAATCATCCCATTTTCTTCTGGCCCGTAGAGTTTGATAATAGCCATTCTGACTGGAGTGAGGTCGTGTCTTGTTGTTTTGATTTGCATTTCTCTAATTATTAGTGATGTTGAGCATAATTTCATATACCTGTTGGTCATTTGTATGTATGTCTTCTTTAGATAAATGTCTGTTAAGATCCTTTGCCCATTTCCTAATTGGGTTATTTCCTTTTTTGCTGTTGAGTTGTTTAAGTTCCTTATATATTCTTGATATTAACCCATAGTCATATGTATAGTTTGCAAATATTTTCTCCCATTCTTCAGGTTGTCTCTTCACTCTGTTAACAAAAGTCTCCTTTGGTGTGCAGAAGCTTTTTAGTTTGATGTAATCCCACTTGCCTATCTTTGCTTTTGTTGCTTGTGCTTTAAGGTCTTATTTAAAAAGTCCTTGCTTGGCCCCATGTCATGGAGTATTTCCCCTATGTTTTCTTCTAGTAGTTTTATAGTTTTGGGTTTTACATTAAGTCTTTAATCTATTTTGAGTTGATTTTTGTATTTGGTGGGAGGTAGGAGCCTAGTCTCATTTTTCTACATGTGGATATCCAGTTTTCCCAGCACCATTTATTGAAGAGAAGATCTTTTCCCCAATATGTATTTTTGGCACCTTTGTCAAAGATCAGTGGGCTATAGGTGTGTGAATTTATTTGTGTCCTGTATTCTGTTCCATTGGTCTGTGTTAGACTCAGTAATCTTTAAGGGTCTTTCTGGTTCTGGCAATACTGTCACACTTTGTTGTACACTAAATGAATATTATAAAGTGTAGTACCTGAGTACCTAAAACAGTTAAAATAATTTTCTAAAGGACCTCATTTACTATGAAGAATAGCTTAGTTGTTGAGAAATTCTACTCAATACCTAATCAAGTGGACTTTAAGTTTTCCTCCAAATGAATAATGAATTAATTGTGTAAAGAACATAGTGTTTATGGTAAAGATTGTGCAAATACAAGATTTTTTTGTACAATTATTAACACTGACAAAATAAGCTTTGTGGAAATAATCAGTGAAATCTTCATCAAAAACATTATTAGGAAATATATTATAGAAACAATAAAGAATACAAGTCATCTAGATTTATATTTGCTTAAACTTTGACAGTATATTTAATTAGAAAACATATTAATGCTCCCACTTCTACAAGGGAGTAGAAAAGAGGGCTCATTAGCTTTATAGATATTATGTGGTCAAGAAGCAACAACAACAAAAAAGAGGTTTTCATAATCTTCAAAACCATTTCAGCTTTATGAATTCAAAGAATTATTACAAATGAGTTCATTCATTGGCCCAAGTCCTTTATTTTTTTTTAACTTTTTATTGAAACATAAATGATTATACATATTCGTGGGGTACAGAGTTGAATAATCAGTACCTGTGCACAATATGTGAAAATCAAATCAGGATAATTAGTTTATTCATCATTACAAAACATAAACATTCTTTGTATCCATCAACCAGTTTCTTGCTCCAAGTTCTTTAGTTGAAGACATCTAAGCAATTATAGTTTTCATAACAGTAATACTTTATAATACTAATTAGAATTTATATAGCTGTTATTATCCTTTTGATATCATTCATATAGTTAAGCATGTATATCTTGAAATTATTTTACTTGAAAATGAGTTAGGAGATGAATATAACTTTCCAAATTCAGTACCCACTAATTGTTGAAATTCACTAAAATCTTGATGAAAAATATGATCCTTTAATAGGTAGACACCTTGTTGTCCATGTTTTGATAGGTCCAAATTCTTCCACTTATTTACCTCACTAGATTTGGTATTTGGGGAGGACATAATAGCTAAGTAACCATCTCTGATGATGTTTTTCTCTTGGCAGGAACGTCGTAAGCAACAGCAGTGGGAAATCGTGCAGAAGCATAAGGAGACGTCACAGAAACTCGCCGCCCGTGCATTTTCACAGCGGTACCTGGCTGACCTTCTCCCGTCTGTTTTTGACAGTCTCAGGAATAGTGGCTACTTTTATGATCCCATTGAAAGAGGTTTGTGGAAATTTTTGTTAGATTAACTCTGTTATAGTCAGCATCCTCTTAATGGTTCATATTTATCTCGTGCCCATTTTTACTTTGAATTAGAATCTCTCTGCCTCCGAAACAAAAAAGTCAATTATAGTTGTTCTAAGTGACTGTTGCCAATAAGAGGTGTATTATAAAGGTCCTGAATTTAGGGTATTAGCGTTTCTTTATTAAGAGGCAACATTGGATAGTAGAAAGAGATATGGACTTGATGTCAAAAACTTGAGTTTGGGTCCTCGCTTCCTCATTAATTTAGCTTTACCACCTTCAGTTTTCTCATGTGTGAAACAAAGATTATTGAGGAGTTAAATCATAAAGTATATGAAACTTTGCAGAAACTGTAAAGCACTATGTACACTTCTGTGTAATTAGTTAACTTTTTCTCAGCTGACTTCCTATTTCAATCAAAAGCCTTTTGGCGGCACCTATTGAGGTCATTTATTCATTTCAGTTGGTGCTTACCCTGTCCCAGCACTGTGTTAAGTGCTGGAGATACAGAAAAAGAAGGAGCCCTAATCTCTGCCTTTATGGAATCCATCACGTATCAGCATTCCCTCCAAGCCCACTCTGCCAGCTAGTTTAGCCAGTGGAGCGGAGGAGTTGCCACATTCCCACTGCCAAGTCCTTCCTCAGGTGAAAAGCACTTACATTCACGGAGCTTTGTATATGGCTCCTGTTTCATTGGCCAGTAGTAGTTAGGGGCAGATGTTCGTAATGTTAGTTTCCACTGATTACATATATAATTCAATACATAGGGGTTAGATTACAGACAAATAATATTAGTTTACATTTAAAATGTACTTTCCAATTTACATAGTGCTTTTTATACATGGTGTCATTTGATCCTTGCAATAACTCTGTAGGGTAAATAGGGCAGATATACAGTAATTCCCATTTTTCAGAAGTAGAAACTGAAGCTCAGAGAAGTTCAATGCCTTGCTCTGAAATACTCAGTCAGTGGAACTGTTTAGGTCTCAAACTGACTTGGAACTCTGACTCCAAGTTCAGCCTTTTCTCTCTGCCACCATCCTACCATCCTGGGTTCTAGGTAGGCCTTTTACTGTTAGTCACAGAGACCAGTAATGATTTTTTCTGTCATGGACTGCTGAAAAAGTCAGTTATAGATCATTTAAAAGCTTGCACATGAAATTCATGCCTGAGATTAAATCTATAGTAGTATATATAATATTCTTTCACACTCTACCCTGTCATTCTATTGAAAAATAATAGATACCTGCCCCCAAGAAAGCAATTTTGAAACTAAAATATGTTTTAATAGACCATATTTTTTAAATGCTTACACAGTAGATTTTCATTTCAGATTGAACAAACTTGTTACTAATGGAAACACACAGTTTCTGACCCATTTCTAGATGGCTGCCTTCTCAGACGCCCTCTGACCTGCATCCTCTGAGCTCCCAACGGGGGCATTCTTTTTACTGGCATTGCTCAATCGCAGGTTTGCATTGCATTGGGATTGGAGCTCTCTCAGGTCTCAATCTACCTGCTGCTTCCTTGATCTGTCTCAGATCGCACCCATGAAGTCAGCAATAAATGCTTTAACTCCAAGAAAGGCCTCATAGTTTTTAAAATTTCACTCCTACTGCAATAGAAAGGAAACCGAACAAAACATATATAGTAAATATAGCAAAAGTTATGCTGTATGAGTCTATTTAACATTTTGTATTAAGAAAATGTTGATGGGTCTGTTACATTAGAGGAAAAGCATATTCTTCCTATCTATAATGATTCATAAAAATCACTTAATGAAACTTATTTCATTACAGATATTGAGATAGGATTCCTTCCATGGCTAATGAATGAAGTTGAAAAAGCCATGGAATACAGCATGGTGGGAAGAACAGTGCTTGACAGTAAGTTCTTTTATTTTATTTAAAACTTATCTCTAAAATTTTCAGTGGAAAGAATAAATCCAAGAAAGATATTAATTTTACAGTCTTAGTACTTAAACTTTCAGTATATTAGTTTTTTAAAGGTGCAAATTTTTACCCTCAGTATTATTTGTGGTTCTTCTGTAATTTGATCGGTATTAATATCTTCTGTCTTTCCTTTATAAATGGCATTCGGTTAAAGCAGAGATATATAATTCATATTCAGTGCATTAAGTGGTACAGAAGTTAAGTATGCTGACTTTTACAAAAGGTTATAATATAGGGAAGGGATGAGGCCTGATGAATATTTTGTACTCATCTGTAAGAAATATAACTACTAAACTATGAAAAATCATAGTAATTTCTGAACATCTAACTTCCCAGTGTTGATTCGTGAGGTCGTTGAAAAGAGACTAAATATGTATGAGAGCAAGGAGAACAGAAATCCTCCTCCGAACCCTGAGGATGGTCCTGAAGCAGCGAGAGACCCACTGGGGACTTCTGAATTCCTGGAGCAAAGCATTTCGCAGACAGAGAGGCCGTTTTTAGACAGAGACCACCTACAAAGAACACCATCCGACGGAGGGTCATCCCAAGAAAGGAAGCTGACGGAAGAAGAAGAGCTCTTTGGGCAGGATGAAGAAGCAGAGATGGGGAAATCCTCAGGGAAGGAAGAACTGTCACAATCGAGAGTAGCTTGGGGGCCATGAAACCAATCAAGAGCCGAGTCAGCGACGCAAATGATCAGGTACTGCTGCACAAGTCCCCGCAGACTGTAGAAATTAGGCTGAATTTAGTCAGCGTGTCTTTTTGTCTAATGGACTGGGCAGATCAAATGTGATAAACTAATAAACCTAATAAAGAATAAAAAGTTTAATTTATTTAATAGCATATTCAAAAGCTATATTGTAATTCTAATGAGAATTAATTACTAGCTTCCTATTACCACTGTATGTACCTAGCAAATATATTTTTCCTTAACCCTTCTAATTTTGTGGGTTAGTTCTTTTTTTTCATTAAGTATGATATTTAATATTAAATGTGCTGTCAGCCATTGAGCTTTTCTTCTCCATAGGAAAACTATTTCACTTACTCTATGAAAGAACACTTAAATGTTGTGTTACTGAAAATACAATGTTCCCTCCCTGCAAGGACCAAGAACTATAGCACTGTCTGTATACTAAATAATAGTTACCCCTTTCATCCTCAATACTCAAGTAAGGCTTAAGGATTCCTATGGATTAGTATATGCTGTCATCTATTTTTTCACATTCTTACTATTAAAAAATTTCAGACAATGTTAATAAAGCAAAAGTCCTTGCTTGCCTTCATGCAGTCTCACTCCCCTCCCCAAAGGCAAACCCCTGTTATCAGTTAGGTGTATACCATCTAGGCCTTTTTACATACGTGTTCTAACATCTAGAAATCATAGGTTGATTTTTCTTTATATAAACATAAATGTGTTATTTGCATCTTTCATTTTCTACCTAACAGTGTTCTTAGATCTTTCAACATTAGTATACATGAATCTCTTGTCTTTTTTAAATATGGTAAGATATTATGTGTAAGGACATAGGTTTATAGTATAGGGAATTCACATTTAACTTTTTTATCTGAACCTGTTTGGAGAATTAACCTACAGTATTGAAAATCACAGATTATTTTATCTCCAAAGTCTTGTTAGTCAGGTGGTAACTGAAATCCTCTGAGCCTGTAGGTAGATACGGCCTACTTTTCTCAGGATATGTGTGGATGTATAAGCCGTAGTGATTTGTAATACGTTACAAGTATTAACCCATTTACCTTCATTTCTTTTTAAGAAAAATGTAAAAACAATGTACCCATTCTCCCATGTACTATATCATTTTATCATTTAAACCTAATAGCAACTGTCAGAGAGGTATGCATGGCAGTATTTATATTTTTATTTTCTAATCGTTAGTTCAGTCAGCCAGCAGACATTAACTGAGTGCCTGCTATGTGTCAGGAACCATGCAGGAGGCTATACATATAGTGGTGAACAGACATGGATACTACATGCATGTATTTTGCAGCCTAGTAGTGGAACTAAATGAAGTAAAAGATGTAAATGAAGAAACGAAGCTCAGGGATTTTAAGTAATTTGCAATAAGTGACAGACCTAGTAAGTAATAGGACTAGAGCTGGAACCCAAATCTTCTTATTCCTAATCTAGTGTACTTTCTCCTAAATAAGCTGATGTCTTTGTGAGGTACAAAGAACAATTTTAAATGAATTATTGCATTAACAGCATTTTAAAAATTGGAATTATACCTGTCATCCATTGCTGTGTTAGTTTCATCTTGTTAAACAGCCTTTATGATCATTCTAAAACTTTTAAGATATTAATTTTGGCAAGAAGACAAAAAAACTTTTAATTAGCATTGTTGCTAGTTATTATTATTAATTTTTAAATATCTACAACCAAATATCAGAAACTTAAAATGGATTTGAGGTTGATTATCTTCTACAATTCCAATCCTCCTTTCGAATAATTCAATCTGTTAAACACTTTGCAGATGCTTTGCTAAACACCCAGACCTATATTCTATAATTCCATAAATTAATTCAGTTTATTAAAATATATGGAAACCTGTAGACCCCACATTGAAACTGGCTAAGCTTAATTGCCATTCTGTTCCATCCTAGACAGGAACAAAAATAATTGAGAAGTTAGGGCATTGTCCCTATGAGAAAATTTGGAGAGACAGGTTGTATATTATCTGGAGAAAAGAATATTGAATGGAAACTACATTTTTATGAAGTATTTCTTCAAGCACATGAAGGATTTTATGGTAAATCAAAAAGCAATATGCTTAGGTTCCACATGGCTATTAGACTTGTCATAACTGTAGGCAACTCTGCAAATGGGTGGGATACATAAAAATCTTCAAATTGTCATTGACTTTGCCCACATTTGCTAATGTTCTTCTCATGAATTCTGTTCCTTTCCTTTGTTTCAACTAACACTAAGCTAACAGAAGTTAAATAATAACAAAATGAATTATGTAATAAATAGAGATTGCCATCCCTGACATGAATTCGCATATTACTAAACTAGATCAGAGAGGTAGAGTGTAATTTTCTCTAGTGTAGGCATTGTTGCATTTGAGCCATCTGAGGTGTATTGGCGTGGCCTGTGACATCACTCCAAGCAGCACAGGGTGGAGATTGAAAGCATGGACTCAAAGCCACACCACCTGGGCTGGAATCCTTACCTACGAGGAGATAGTCTTCACCACGCAGAAGGTGGTTTGCCTTTCTCAAAGCTTTTTTTTTTTTTTTTAACTAGGAAAAAGAACTGGTTTATCAGTCTGGTTTTTCATTTGAAAAACATATGGAAGGGTGGGGAACCTGCAAAAAAGTATTTGGAGCTTATAACTTCTTTAAAAGTCATGGTGGGGGTCATAGTGGGGAAGTGGCATTTTGCATGTTATATCAAACTGTTATGGTAACATATCCATCAAAACGTTAATGGTATTCTATCCTAGAAGAGTTTTGTTTTTTTATGTTGTTCAAACACTTTTACCACATCAGCTAAATTTTTTCATCTGTAGTCTTAATTTTCATATGCTTTACTTACTATGTAAAATTTGATATATTCTGCTCTACTCTTTTATTTATAGGTGAATCAGAGAAGGTATATATATTCTATAGCTCAATAGCCATGGCTGTTTATCTCAATTTATTTAGCATAAAGGCATTTAACATTTAAATAATTTTAAAACCTTTTAGAAAATAGAGTTCAAAACAAATTTTTGATCACTGTATTCATTCATGATTTTTATAAATATGAACATTTTATTTGTGATAATTTATGTTATATTCTAACATTTTAGATTATATTAATACTCATATTTACCACTAGGTGACAGGAAAGCCCTAAGGTAAAGTTAGGGTTTTGCTCCAACTTCACACATTATTTAATAACCATAAGAGACCTTGGTAGGCAAAGAGTTCAAAATGTATTGTATTCCTTGGAGATCCCAGACTCCCACTGAATATTTTATCTTGTCCTAAAGTTATCTGCCAGCTCTATGGGGATGCCAGACCCTTAAAATGTTCATTTTAGAGTGGATCTTAGCTGTCATATACTAAAGTCTTCTATCAGTTCACAATCCTTAACAGCTGGTCATTTAGCCTTTGTTTAATCACTTTAAGGATGAGGAGGCTTTCACTTTATGAGCTGCTCTAAACAGCGATTATATCTTATTTAGTTTTGTCTCTCCAGGCCTGGGCTATGATAAATGCTTAGTCAATTACATTGTCAGACAGTTCTCATTATTAGAAATTTCTTTTATCTTGAATCAAAATCTATTCCATTATAACCTGTGCTTATTGGTGATAATCATGGGGGCATGATTATGATGGAGAGAGACAGAAGAATTTTATTACCATATCAGCCCTATTATATACCGCAATAAGTTCTTTTCTTTTTTTCCAAGTTTTTCTTTTTCCCAGTGAAGCATCACCACTCTTCCCAATTATTCCTCATATGGCATAGTTTTAGAACTTCCCCCCCTCTCCATTCTGATGACTATTACCTTGAAACTTTTACTTGGTCAAAGTTACTCTCAAAACATGACTCCCAGAATTAGCTATACTACTGTAGATGTAATCTGACTCAGCTAAGAGTACTGTGGTACTATTATATCCTATGATTTGGACATCACCAATTCACTTCTTCTAAACTCAGTTATCTAAAAATTATACCTTTCAGAACATAGGAAAGAAAAAGCCAAAATCACTTTTGAGCAGTCACAACGTCATAAAATCCACACACTTTGCAGTGGACCCTCCAAGCCTACTCTAACATTTTGCCAACCAACTTGGCGATTTGATTATTAACCTCACAGCATGTTAGATGTAATATATTAACAAGGGGAGAGGGTCTGCTGTGGGAAGACCCATGGAGCTCACATTTATAAGAGAAAAGGCAGAAAAATATCAGGAAAAAGTAGATAACTCAAAAAGTACAGCACTGTGGGACTAAAATTGAATACCCTTCAGCAGGTCCAGAATATATCATATTAAAACACAGCACAGAAATTAATGCATATGGAAGATGCACTTCTGGCATGGTGGAAGAAGGACCTCTGAAAATCTGCTTCTTCATAAAAGTAATAGGAACACAGACAAAAATTACTAAAATCAACATTTTCAGAACTCCACAAATTAACCAAAGGCTTGCAACAATGAGGAGCATTTATTAAAGAAAAATGGTTGGACTTCAGTAACTACAGTAAGCTTCATGGCATTTTAACTTGCCCTATTTCCATTTTGTTCTTCCCAGATCCACAGTAGCATTGAAAACCAACAGACTCAGAACCACAGTAACTGTCCTAGCAACCTCTGAAGGGAGCAGAATAGGCTTGGTGCCTTCGCCTGCCCCAAAAAGCCACATCCCCAATTGTCACTATTTGACCTGTATGGCGGCTGCCCAGAAGAGCCCATTTACAGGGCTTCTCTTTATTTGACCTGACTCAGAGCTTGCTCAGTGACGAAAGTCCTAACACCAAGCATTAGTGGGGATTTTTGGTTTTTTTTTTTTTTTTTTTTTTTTTAAAGCTATTGTTTAACATCACAGCTGCATGAGGTGGAGATGCCAGTTGAAGCAAATAAGAGGCTGGCAAAAAAACCCAAAAACTTGAAAATCTTGGAAATAAGATATCCATAGGGGACTTTGAAAAACTTTGACATATTCCTAGGAATCTATGTATAAGGTGTGTAGGACTGTGTGTATGCCCAGGAAGGCCCTGAGAAGGCTTGCATCTCTCATCTCTGACTGATCTTGAGGATCTGCACAAGCAGGCATTGAAGGCTAAGGCAGAGTTACAAACTGCCAAAATATTGGAGCCATGCCTCAACATATACAGAGCCCCTCAGCAAAAGGTGGAAGACCACTGGTCTTTTAAGGAAATTTCTGTCTAATCATTACCTGGCCACTAAGCTAAATGAGCAGAGACTTCAGTGGTCACACAACAAAGAATACAAATTTTACAGAATTTTTCCAGGAAAGTCAATTAAAGAGCAACAACAACAAAAAGCAACAAAAAGCCCAGGTTAGAGGGGTGGGACAAGAATCTAACTTCCAGAGTTACTATAATTATTTTAAATGTCCAATTTTCAATTTTAAAAAAATAAGACATGCAAAAAACAGGAAAGTATAGTCCAAGCAGATTTTTTTTTAAAAAAAGCAGTCAATAGAAAATGTTCCTGTGACTCTTCTACATCGTTGGTGGGAATGTAAATTGGTAGAGCCATTGTAAAAACAGTATGGAATTTCCTTAGAGAACTAAAAATTGAACTATCTTATGACCCAGACATCTCATTACTGTGCATATACCCAAAGAAAATAAAATAAATGTATTACAGAGACACCTGCACTCCTATGTTCATTGCAGCACTATTCATAATAGTCAAGAGATGGAGTCAACCTAAATGCCCATCAACAGATGAATGGATTTAAAAAAAAAAAAAAAAAAAAAAAACCTGTGGTTTATATGCACAATGGAATACTATTCAGCTATTAAAAAAAAAAAAAGAAATCCTGTCATTTGCAACAACATGGATGGAACTGGAGAGCATCATGTTAAGTGAAGTGAGCCAGACACAGAAAGACAAATACCTTATGATCTCACTCATGTGTAATCTTAAAAAAAGAAAAAAGTGGTTCTCATAGAAGGGAAGTGGTGGAATGGTGGGTTAACTGGTGCAAAGCTATGCTATCTACCCTAAGTGAATGAATGTACAGTATATGAATGTATTGAAACAGCACACTGTACCTCAAAGAATGAAAGAAACCATGTCTACAGAGTTAAAGTATGAGAATGATGTCTCAACAAATAGCAAATATAAACTAAGAGATGAACAAAGAACCAAATAGAAATTCTGCTGTTGAAAGTACAATAACAGAAATGAAAAATTCACTACAGAGCCTCAATATCAGATTTGATCTGGCAGAAGAAAGAATCCATAAAACTGAAGTTAAACCAATTGAGATAATCAACTCTGAGGAACAGAAAGAAAAATGAATGAAGAAAAATGAACAGAGCCTCAGAGACCTGTGGAACACCATCAAGCATATCAGGGTACACATAATGGGAATTCCAGAAGGAGGGGAGAAGAGAAAGAAAGAGGCAGAAAGAATATTTAAAGAGACCAGGAGCAAAAGCTTACTAAATTTGATTTTTTAAATGTGGATCTTCACATCCGAGAAGCTTAACAAACTCCAAGTAGGATAAACTCAAGAGATCCACAACCAGACACATCATAGTCAAACTGTCAAGGAACAAAGACAAATAGAATCTTGAAAGCAGCAAGACAATAACAACTCATTCTGTACATGAGCTTCTCAAGAAGATTAACAGCTGACTTCTTTTCAGACACCATGGAGGCCAGAAGGCAATGGGAAGATATATTCAAAGTGCTAAAAGAAAAAAGCTGCTGTTCAAGAATTCTATATCCAACAAATTTGTCCTTAAAAATAAAGAAGGTAAGACATCCCCAGATAATCAAAAACTGAGGGAACTTGTTGACCTACCCTACAAGAAATACTAAAGGGAGACTTTCATGCTGAAATGAAAGGATGCTAGACAGTAACTCAAATCCACATGAAGAAATAAAGACCATATACAAGTGTACTTGTATGTATAAAAAGGAAAGTGTAGATGTACTTTTCTTTGTAACTCTTCCCCTGTTATTTAAAAGACAACTGCATCATAAAGCAATAATTATAAAACTGTATTAATGGGATTCTAATGTATAAAGATGTAATTTGTAGGTCAGAAATAATACAAAGGAGGGAGAGGGAGCAGAATAATACTAGAGAAAATTTTTTGTATAGTATTGAAATTGGTATTAATCTGAAGTAGATTACGTTAAATGAAGATGTTAATTGTAATTCCCAGAGCAATCACTAAGAAAATAACTTTGAAAAAAATAGTAAATGAAACAACAAGGATATTAAAACTGTACACTAGGGCCAACTCCGTGGCACACTCGGGAGAGTGAGGCACTGGGAGTGCAGCGATGCTCCTGCCATGGGTTTGGATCCTATATAGGAATGGCCGGTGTGCTCACTGGCTGAGCGCGGTACGGGCGACACCACACCAAGGGTTGCGATCCCCTTACCGGTCACGGGAAAAAAAAAAAAAAAAAAAAACTGTACACTAGAAGATATCCTGTTAATGCAAAAGAGGGCAATAATGAAGGAATAGAAACACAAAAAATGCATAAGACATGTAAAAAGTAAAATAACAGGAGGAAATCCTAACTTATTCCCCTTACCGGTCAGGGGAAAAAAAAAAAAAAAAAAAAAACTGTACACTAGAAGATATCCTGTTAATGCAAAAGAGGGCAATAATGAAGGAATAGAAACACAAAAAATGCATAAGACATGTAAAAAGTAAAATAACAGGAGGAAATCCTAACTTATCAATAATTACATCAAAAGTAAATGGTGTAAACATTCCAACTAAATGGTAAAGATTAGCAGAATGAGTTCTTTTTTTAAATGACCCAACTATCCAACTATACTATCTATAAGAGATACATTTAGATTCAAAGAAACACATAGGTTGAAAGTAAAAGGCTGGAAAAAATATGACATGCAAACAGTAACCAAACAAGAGCTGGAGTGGCAATACTAATATCAGATAAAATAGACTTTAAGACAAAAATTGTTAGAAGAAATAACAAAATGCATTTTTTGATGAAAGAAGTGTTAGTCCATCAAGAAGATATAACAATTATAAATACAGATGCACCTAACAACAGAGCTTCAAAATACATGAAGCAAAAACTCACAGAATTGAAGAGAGAATTAGACAATTCAAAAACAGTGGTTGGATACTTCAAACCCCCACTTTCAATAATGAATAAAACAACTAAGCAAAAAATAAGAAATAGAAGATGTGAACTGTGTTATAAACTACTTAGACTTAGACATTTATAGAACACTTCATTCAACAACAGAATACACATTCTTCTCAAGTGCATATGGAACATTCTCCAGGATCATGTTAGGCCATAAATTAAGCCTTAATAGACTTAAAAGTATTAAAGCCATACAAGTGTATGTGCAATCACAATATATTTAAATTAGAAATCAGTAACAAAAAAAAAAAATTTGGTAAATTCAAAAATATGGGAAAATTAAGTAACACACTCCTAAATAACAAATGGATGAAAGAAGAAATCACAGGGAAATTAGAAAGTAACTTGAAATGGATGAAAACAAAAACACAATATACCAAAACTTATGGATGCAGCTAAAGCCATGCTTAGAGGGCCATATATAGCTGTAAAGGCCTATATTTTAAAAAGAAGAAAGATCTCAAATTAATAACCTAAACTTCTACCTTAAGAAACTAGAAGAGTGAAATAAACCCAAAACCAGCAGAAGATAAGAAATAATAAAGATTAAAACAGAAATCAGTGAAATAGAGAATAGAAAAATAATAGAGAAAATCAGTAAAACCACAAGTTGGGTTTTTTGCAAAGATCAACAAAATTGACAAACCCTTAGCTAAAATGACCAAGAAAAAAAAAAAGAACATTTAAATTACTAAATTAGGAATGAAAGAGTATATTGCTAACTACCTTATAGTAATAAAAAGAATAAGATTATTATGGGAATATCATGAACAATTGTATGCCACCAAATTAAATAATCTAGATGAAATGGACAAATTTCTAGAAAGAAACAAATTACTAAAACTGACCCAAGAAGAAATAGAAATCCTGAATAGATCTATAACAAATAAAGAGATTGAATTAATTTTTAAAACTTCCCACAAAGGAAACCCCAGACCCAGACGGCTTCACTGGTACATTCTAACAAATATTTAAAGAAAAATTAATATCAATTTTTCACAAACATTGGAAAACACAGAAGAAGAGGGAACACTTCCCAATTCATTCTATGAGGTCAGTTTACCCTGATACCAGAATTAGACAAAGATACCGATACCACAAGAAAACTACAGATTAATATTCCTTAAAATAAAGATGCAAAAATTATCAACAAAATATTAGCAAACTAAATCCAGCAGCATCTAAAAAGGGGTATAAACCATGGCCAAGTGGGATTTATCTCAGGAATGCAAGGTTGTGAAATCCAAAAACCAATGAATATATCATATTAATAGAATAAAGAACAAAAACCACATGGTCATCTCAATAGATGCAGAAACACCATGTGACACAATTCAACACACTCTCATAATAAAAACAGTCAACAAAATTAGGAATAGAAGGGAACTTCCTCAGCCCTATAAAAAGCATCTAGGAAAACCTGACAGCTAATATCATACTTAATGGTAAAAGATTGAGTGATTTTCCCTGCAATCAGGAAAGATGATGTCTGCTCACTACTTCTACTCAACATTGTCCTGGAAGTTCTGATCATGGCACTTAAGCAAGAAAAAGAAATAAAATGCATCCAGGTTGAAAAAGAAAAGTAAAACAATTTCTAGTCATGGAAGGTGTGATCCTGTATGTAGAAATTTTAAGGAATCTACAAAAAGGCTATTAGAACTACTAAATGATTTCAAGAAGTTCATAGGCTACAAAATCAACAGTATACAAAAATTATATATCTATACATTAACAATGAATAATCTGAAAGGAAATTGAGAAAACACTCCCATTTACAGTAGCATCAAAAATAGTAAAATACTGGGCTGGCCCCATGGCTCACTCAGGAGAGTGCAGCGCTGGGAGCGCCGAGGCCATGGGTTCGGATCCTATATAGGGATGGCCGGTGCACTTGCTGGCTGAGCGTGGTGTGGACCACACCATGCCGAGGGTTGTGATCCCCTTACTGGTCAAAAAAACCCAGAAAATAATAATAATAATAAAATAGTAAAGAATAAATTTAACCAAAGAGGTGTAAGACTTAGAAACCAAAAATCACAGAAGACTCACAGAAGAAATTAAAGACCTAAATAAATGGAAAGACATTGCATGTTCATATCAGGAGATTTATTAGTGTAAAGATGGCAGTACTCCTCAAAGTGACCTACAGATTCAGTGCAATAGCAATCAAAACCCCAACAGTCTTTTTTTTTTTTTTTCCCTCAGAAATGGAAAAGCCAGTCCTAAAATTCATGTGGAATTGCACGGGAACCGGAATAACCAAACAATCTTGAAAAAGAAGGACAAAGTTATAGGACTCACGCTTCCCAACTTAATAACTTACTACAAAGCTACAGTAATCAAAACAGTGTGGATGAGGATAGACATACAGATTGATGGAATAGAATCAAGCATCCAGAAATAAATCCATACATCTATGATCAATTGATTTTTGACAGGTGTTCAAAACCATCCAATGGGGCAAGAATAATCTTTTCAAAAAATGGTACTGGGACAGCTGGATATCCACATGCAAAAGAATTAAGTCAAACCCTACTTCACACCATATACAAAAATTAATTCAAAATGGATCATAGACCTAGCTGTAAGAGGTAAAACTTTTAAACTCCTAGAAGAAAACATAGCAGTAAAATTTTCTGACTATAGGTCATGCCATGGTTTCTTATATATGACATCAAAAGCACAAATGATATAAGAAAAAAGAGATAAATTGGATTTCATCAAAAAACAACCCAATTTAAAAATGGGCAAAGGATTTAAAAAGACATTTCTCCAAAGAATTTAAACAAATGGCCAATAAACACATGTAAAATGTTCAACATTAGTCATTAAGGAAATGCAAATCAAAGCCACTTTACACCCACTAAGATGACTAATATAAAAAAGGCAGACAAAAGCAGAAATTGGTAAGGATGAGGAGGAATTGGAATATTCATTGCTGATGTGATTGTAAGCTGGTACAGCTACTTCAGAAAACAGTTTGGTAGTTTCTTAAAATGTTAAAGATGAGTTACCATATGTTCCAGTAACTCCCCTCCTAGGTATATCCCCAAGAGAAATGAAAACATGTTCACACAAAAACTTGTACATGAATGTCCATCGTAGCATTACTCATAAGAGCCAAAACAAAAAGTGGAAATTACCTAAATATCCATTAACTGATGAATGGATAAACAAAATATGGTATATCCATACAATGCAATGTTATTTGGCAATAAAAAGAATGAAATATACTGTGTGCTATACCATGGATGAACCTTGAAAACTAATTATGCTAAGTGAATGATGCCAGTCATAAAGATCATATGCTATCGCAAATTAGTGGTTGCCAGAGGCTGTGGGACGGGGTGCTGGGGTGTGCCTGCTAATGGGTACAGAGTCTATTTGGGGGGGTAATGAAAAGGTTCTAAAATTAGATAGTTGTACAATTCTGTGAAAATACTAAAAGCCACTGAATTACACACTTTAAAAAGTGAGTTTCATTATGTGTAAATTATATCTTCGTAAAGCAATTATTAAAAAGTTAATGTTTATAAAGATTATCTTGAATCACTACAAATAAGCAAAATTATATTCTTTGCATTCCATTTAAGACTCACGTGTAGTGCTCTGTGGAAAAAAAATTTAAAGGAGGCCAGACAAGTGCACAACGTTGCTATCCACAACAATTCATTCTTCAATCATCCTGGACAGATGAAGTGTTACTCTACTTTTCTGCTCAAAATGTATTAGTCCAGTGTTAAGTAATTGAAGGTACCTATTGATAAACTAGTTTTTGCCATCCCATGAAGAGAGTATCATATATTTTGTCTTTTGATTTGCTGCCCTTTAAAACATTTCTAACTCAGGATGAGGAATGCCATGAAATTATTTCCAAAGAGCAGATTGCCACCACCTAATAAGTAACCAATATCTAAAAGCTCTCCCCTTTAAAACAACAAAATATTCATTAAAGAAACAGCGAACATGCTAGCTCTTTTTTAATATTTTCCTAGTAGGACTGTTTTTTGCATATATTCTTTTCCACCTTAGGGGATATGACTACATTTTAGTCATTTAGGAAATATTTAAATCCACTGGAGAATTCCAACTATCAGAATAGTAATGTTAAAATCCTGAAAGAATAAAAAAAATGTACATTAATGTTTTAAGTACTAGAGCTGACCAAGATATAATACCAACTTTTTTACCAATCAGTCCTCTTGCCACATGATTTCAAATCCATTCTACTATGAGTTCACTGAGAGTTCACCAGCAGAATTTCATTTCAATTTGAAAGAATTTTGAGGGCCACCAAAATTCAGCAAGCAATAAAGTGAATGATTTATGACAGACTAATCATGTCTGGATTCCAGGCCCTAAAAATGAATAGAAGACCATATAATCACAGCATAGAAAGACACTTGAAAACCTGTCTAATCCCATGAGTCCCTAAATTTGACTCCATCCACAAAAACTCTTCATCAATCTGAAGCAAAAACTGAAAAATAAAGACAACGCTGTAAGTTTTGCCCATTTAAAGAACTGTCCTTTATTCTGATATTATATTTGGGGTAGGGGTGGTGTGAGAAGTTGAAAGAAAGATAACAAAGAATAGTTGTTTGGGACTTTTTTTTTTTTTCTCTACTTATCCATTCTTAAAATTGTTTTTGAAAAGTTACTAGTCTATGAAGTCCAAAAATCTACTAGTATTCATTCATACCTCCCTCATCTTTTGAATAGAACACATATATCAATAATTCCTATTAACTAACAAAAGTTCTTTGTATTGGGGATGAGAGGAGGGGTGGAAAATCTACTTTCTAGTACATGCCTTTTGAGATCTATGGATTATTAAAATAGTTTTTATTGTTTATTCCATTATTTTTATTTCATCGAGAATATTTGGAAGTTATTAAAATTATGAAAAAGAAAAAATGTCACTCATAATCTCACCATCACAATTTAATAAGAATTATCATCTGTAGTATTTCCTTCCAGTCTTTTTTTATGTGTATGTTTATAATTCCGTGCTGTTTTATTTTCTGCTTTTATCATTAAATCTATTTTGCATTTCCCCATATTATTCAGTATTTTTTACAAACAATACCCATAGTGCAGTTACTGGTTTAACGATGTTCTGCTGTCGGTCATTGAAGTTTTCCTAATTTTTTACTCTTCTAAAATTATGAATAACATTCTCAATCATAAATTTTTTTAAAATAAATTCTTGGCATAGATTCCTACAAGTGAGATTACTAGGTCAAATAATTTGAACATTTTTAGGCTCTTGAAACATATTGATGTTAACTGCTTTCTAAAAGATTGCACCACGTTTTTACCCTTCCATCAAGGTCAGTGGAATTTGGATGTTATATTTTTACCTTCACTAATAAATCACATTTCTAGCTAAAAGATAAATAGTAGGAATTTCCACCTCCAGTAATGATAGAATAAGAACCAACTGGAGGACCCCACAGAAAACTAACCTTGGTGAGTTAGAGAGTGGACAGGATCTGGTGGAGAGTGCAGAGGAGGACAGGAGGAGAGCTGTACAAAGTCAGTCCCTTGTTTTCATGGCTTCTGTTCTGTGGCTAAATGGAGTCCACGCGGAGGGAGTGGTCTTGGAGTGGGTGCTAGTTGAAAACAGCAGTCTCTTTGGCCAGGGAAGCCAAAAATCTGGACCTGTGGAATCATGGCCACAGAAGAGAGTGGAAGAAACCTGAAAGTGAAAGAGCAAGAGAGGGTTTCACCAAATACAAGTATGTCCACCCACATTTCTGAGTGACCCTTGAACCATGTATGTATGGGCCAAATTCAGAGCAGCTCATCTAAAGATAAAATATCTGAACTGAGACTGGAGCTACCACCCAAAAAATAGTTTTCAACTCAAGCACAAACAAGATAATTGCCTGCTTACACAAAAGAAATAATCATGACAGAAAACTAACAGAATCCAGAATTTTCACAGCTTAACATTCATAATGTCCAAGATACAATAAAAAACTGTCATATAAAGAACCAAGAAAATGGAACATATTCTCAAGGGAAAAAAAATCAACTGAGTCCGAGGCCAAGATGTTCCAGATTGGAACTACCAGACGGTGGTTTTTAAACATCTCTTCATTGAAGTAAAACTCTCCTCAATGAAGTAAAACAAATTACGAGTCTGCTTTCAATGAGTGAAAAATAAGAAATCTCAGGAGAGAAATAGGAATGATTAAAGAAAGAACCAAATGATACTCTAGAACTAAAAAAATGCAGTATCTGATACAGTCCCTGCTGTCTCCCCCTTACCCCGACACCCCCCCCCCCAACACACACCATTTGCCTGCTTAGCAAATTTCTCATCCTTAAATACACAGCTCAAGGGTCCCTACTTTATGAAGCCTTCTTTAGGGCTCCAGCATCCCAGCTGCACACACACCAGGCCTGGGCAGTACTCATGAGTGGAAAACTATGGAGACGAGAGAAGTTTCAGGTGCAGAATTCCCTCATTGCCCGTCACAGTTGGGTGGTTCACATGATCAAGCAGAGGTAGACATTAGACTCCAGGAGAGTAGCTGCAGGCCAGCATCCTACATGCACATGATCAGTTGTATGATGGGGAAGTACCAAGCCGTCCCCTGCCAGGGGCATGGTCTGGGATCCAGTAGCTGCTACGTCACATGGTGGATCAGTGGCTTCCAGCCCTGATCTGCCACTCAGCATTCTCCAAGGTTAACTTCACTGCCTTAAGCACTAGGCTATAGCCAGTATGAGGGTACTTCAAAAAAGTCCATGGAAAAATAGAGTTAAAAGATAATATGAATCTTTCCGTGAACTTTTTGAAGACTCCTTGTATCTGTGGAACAGATTTCAGGTCCCAGTTGTCCTGTTGCGCAGGATACCAGCTCCATCTCCAGAAGGCCAAAGTGCAGAGAATGAATCCTAGACAAGGTGACCCTTACCTGTCAATTCACCTGCTAAATTCAAAGGGTGCCTCATTCCTTGTTCCATCAGCATCTCACACTGTTTCAGCCACAAGAACTAAAAGGCCTTCCCAGACAGCTCTACAGAGGCACTGCAGAACAGACCACGGGCCACAGGAACTGTTACATCAAGCTCAATTCACTCAATTGTTTTCCATACTTTATAACTCCTTGATTTGCAGACACCTGGCATATTATTCATCTCATTTCGTAAGTCACATTTATGGTTTTTGAACAATGGTTGTCCAAATAACCCACATTTAGCTTACTTTTTTCATAGGTAATAATATTTTCATGTTAGTCTGGTGTTCAGGCCTTTCCCATGACTTTGGTTTTTTCTGAATTTTAGTTATCTAGTCATTTGTTTTTATGAGATAATAAGATACATTATTTCAGATGCTATTATTAACATCACCTAAAAAAATTTTTTTCAAAAGTTATTTTATCGGGGGCCGGCCCAGTGGTGCACTGCTACAGTGCGCCGCTTGGGAGCGCGGTGGCGCTCCCACCGAGGGTTCAGATCCCACATACAGACTGGTTCCTGCTCACTGGCTGAGCGAGGTGCGGGTGCAACACCGAGGGTTGCGATCCCGTTGCCGGTCCCAGTCCAGTACGGGCGCGACACTGAGGGTTGCGATCCGTTGCCGGACACGAAAAAAAAAAAAAGTTATTTTATCAATTAAGTTAACCAGTGCCTTATTTTTGTTAATTACCTTGTTGGACTAAAATTGTTATGCACTGCTTTGAAGATAAACTTTTAAACTGATTCTTGGGTTAGTTTTCTTTGTTCTCTATAAGTCATGCAGCAGGATGTTTAAATGGGACTCCATTCTCAGGGGTTAGGCTGAGACCCCGGAGGCTGAGAACTGTGCAGTAGTACCTAGCACTTAGTAGTACCTAAGGAAGGGTGCTGACTGGGAGGCCCTGCTGACTGAGGCCAGGGCTGCAAGCACTAGTCCTTGCCCAGCCTGAGGCTGTAGAGGAGGAATGAAGGATGTCTAAGGGGGAGGCTTGTTCTGGAGTAGCCAGCGGGCTGTACAGTCTCTAGGCAGGAAAGAGGCTTCAAGAGGAGCACTCAAAAGTTTGACCTATGTTTCCTGGAGTTGGAGTAAATTGTCACTGCAAAATTTAAAGTAGTACCACCCAACAATAAATAATGGATTCATACACCATGTAATAAATGACAAGCCACTGTAGCAAGAGCATTCAGACTCTCCTTTAGACATTCTGTGGCAGGACTGCTCAGCTTCTACTTCCCACACAACTAACCTACCATTTTCATGTTTCCCACTGACCCATAGCCTGGTGACTTTGGGCATCACACAGGCCAAAGAGCCAGCCATGGCACAGCTGGCTGGTATACCAAGTAGCCAGCAGTGGTACAGCATCAAATACTTCTCACATCAGCCATGAGAACTGAAAGGACTAGCTGTCCATGACCACTAATGTCAGAGCATACTTTTTAAAATCAGTGTATGGCTTCAAAAGAATGGCAGCCAGCAGAGTCCCTCATGGGATCTTTGAGGAACCCCCAAAAGTTCTCTTCGAGAGGAAGAGCCAGATTTTATACCCACTATCTAGAGGGCCCTGATGGTAGATTACAGCTGTAGTACTTCAGCAGATTCTCTCTCTCCCTGGGCCCAGTCCCTTCTGACAGAGGGGTCAAAAACAACAGGATCCCACTTTTACCATTCTTATTCAACACAGTATTGAAAGTCCTAGCCAGAGCAATTAAGCAAGAGAAAGAAATAAAGGACACCCAAATTGGAAAGGAGGAAGTCAAATTATCCCTGTTTGCAGACAACATGATCTTAATAAAGAAAACCCTAAAGACTCCACCAAGAAACTGTTACAACTAATAAACAAATTCAGTAAAGTTACAGGATACAAAATCAACATATAAAAATCATTAGGGCTACTATACACCATTAATTAACTGTCTGGAAAAAATAATAAAACAATCTACAATAGCTACAAAAAATATGTAATACCTAGGAATAAATTTAACCAAGAAGGTGAAAGATCTCTACAAGGAAATATAAAACATTGATGAAAAATTGAAGAAGACACAAATAAATGGAAAGACATTCCATGTTCATGGATTGGAAGAATTATTATTGTTAAATATCCATACTATCCAAAATGATCTATAGATTAAATGCAATCCCCATCAAAATACCAATGACATTCTTTACAGAAATAGAAAAAATAATTCTAAAGTTTGTGTGGAAACACAAAAGACTCCAAGTAGCCAAAGCAATCTTGAGCAAAAAAACAAAGCTGGAGGCATCACATTTTCTGACTTCAAAATATACTATAAAGCTATAATCACCAAAACAACATAATATTGGCACAAAAATGGACACATATACCAATGGAACAAAATAGACAACATGGAAATAAATCCACACACTTACAGCCAACTGATTTTTTTTTTTCCTTTTTGTCTTTTTTTGTGACCGGTAACGGGATCGCAACCCTCGGTGTCGCGCCCGCACCGCGCTCAACCAGTGAGCGGACCGGTCTCTATATGGGATCAGAACCCTCCGCAGGAGCGCCACCACGCTCCCAAGTGCCACACTCTACCAACTGTGCCACCGGGCCGGCCCGACAGCCAACTGATTTTTGACAAGTGCCAAGAACATATGCTGGGGAAAGGAAAGTCTCTTCAATAAATGGTGCTGGGAAAACTGGATATCCACAAATGGAAGAATGAAACTAAAGCCCTGTCTCTCACCATATACAAAAATTAACTCAAAATGGATAGAAGACTTAAATGTAAGACCTGAAACTATAAAATTACTAGAAGAAAATGGGGGATCTGGGCAAGGATTTGTTGGATAAGAACATAAAAGCACAGGCAACAAAAGCAAAAGTGGACAAGTAGGATAACATCAAACTAAAAAGCTTGTACACAGGAAACAATCAACAGAGTGAAGAGACAACCAGCAGAATGGGAGAAAATATTTGCAAACTATGTATCTGACAAGGGGTTAATATCCAGAATACGTAAGGAACTCAAACAACTCAATAGCAAAAACACAAATAATCTAATTTTAAAATCAGCAAAAGACCTGAACAGATATTTCTCAAAAGAAGACATACAAATGACCAACAGGTATATGGAAAAATGCTCTATATCACTAATCATCAGGGAAATGTAAAGTATAACTTGAGAAATCACGTCACCCCAATTAGAATGGCTATTTTCAAAAAGACAAAAGGCAACAAATTCTGGTGAGGATGTGGAGAAAGGGGAACCCTTATACACTGTTGGTGGGAATGTTAATTAGTACAGTCATTATGGAAAACAGTACGAAGATTCCTCAAAAAATTAAAAATAGAATTACTATATGATCCAGAAATCCCACTACTGCGTATATATTCAAAGGAAATAAAATCAGTGTGTTGAAGAGGTATCTGTACTGCCATGTTTTTTGATTTTTGTTTTTTGTTGTTGTTGTTGTTGTTGTTGTTGTTTTTAAAGATGACCGGTAAGGGGATCTCAACCCTTGGCTTGGTGTTGTCAGCACCACACTCAGCCAGTGAGCAAACCGGCCATCCCTATATGGGATCCGAACCCGCAGCCTTGGTGTTATCAGCACCGCACTCTACCGAGTGAGCCACGGGCCGGCCCCTGTACTGCCATGTTTATTGCAGCACAATGCACAGTAGCCAAGATATGAAATCAACCTAAGTGTTCATCAACAGATGAATGGATAAAGAAGACGTGTTATATTTACACAAAGGAATACTATTCAACCATAAAAAAAAGAGAATGAAATCCTGTCATTTGCAGCAACATGAATGAACCTGGAGGACACTATGTTAAGTGAAATTAGGCAGGCACATAAAGACAAATCTCATACAGTCTCACTCATATGTGGAATCTAAAACAGCTGATCTCATAGAAATACAGAGTAGAATAATGGTTATCAGAAGCTGGAGCCGGGGGGGGGGGGGGGGGTTGGGTAAAAGGGAAAAAATT